>NC_068454.1:75224663-75442163 GCF_023373465.1 Oncorhynchus keta | reverse complement strand
CACACACACACACACACACACACACACACAGGTTAGCAATGATGGAAGAACTTGTATACTAACTAACAAACACAGGTTAGCAATGATGGAAGAACTTGTATACTAACTAACACACACAGGTTAGCAATGATGGAAGAACTTGTATAATAACTAACACACACAGGTTAGCAATGATGGAAGAACTTGTATACTAACACGCACACAGGTTAGCAATGATGAAAGAACTCATATACTAACACGCACACAGGTTAGCAATGACGCAATAACTTGTAAACTAACTAACACAAACAGGTTAGCAATGATGGAATAACTCATATACTAACTAACACACACACACACAGGTTAGCAATGATAGAAGAACTCGTATACTACCTAACACACACACACACACACACACACACACACACACACACACACACACACACACACACACACACACACACACACACACACACACACACACACACACACACACAGGTTAGCAATGATGGAAGAACTTGTATACTAACTAACAAACACAGGTTAGCAATGATGGAAGAACTTGTATACTAACTAACACACACAGGTTAGCAATGATGGAAGAACTTGTATAATAACTAACACACACAGGTTAGCAATGATGGAAGAACTTGTATACTAACTAACACACACAGGTTAGCAATGATGAAAGAACCCGTATACTACCTAACACACACACACACACACACAGGTTAGCAATGATAGAAGAACTCGTATACTACCTAACACACACACACACAGGTTAGCAATGATGAAAGAACTCATATACTAACACACACACAGGTTAGCAATGATGAAAGAACTCATATACTAACACGCACACAGGTTAGCAATGACGCAAGAACTTGTAAACTAACTAACACAAACAGGTTAGCAATGATGGAATAGCTCATATACTAACTAACACACACAGGTTAGCAATGATAGAAGAACTCGTATACTACCTAACACACACACACACACACACACACACACACACACACACACGCACACGCACACGCACACACACACACACACGTTAGCAATGATGGAAGAACTTGTATACTAACTAACAAACACAGGTTAGCAATGATGGAAGAACTTGTATACTAACTAACACACACAGGTTAGCAATGATGGAAGAACTTGTATACTAACTAACAGACACAGGTTAGCAATGATAGAATAACTTGTATACTAACACACACACACACACAGGTTAGCAATGATGAAAGAACTCATATACTAACACACACACAGGTTAGCAATGATGGAAGAACTTGTATACTAACTAACACACACAGGTTAGCAATGATAGAATAACTTGTATACTAACACACACACAGGTTAGCAATGATGAAAGAACTCATATACTAACACACACACAGGTTAGCAATGATGGAAGAACTCGTATACTAACACACAAACACAGGTTAGCGATGATGGAAGAACTCGTATACTAACTAACACACACAGGTTAGCAATGATGGAAGAACTCGTATACTAACACACACACACAGGTTAGCGATGATGGAAGAACTCGTATACTAACATACCCATACAGGTTAGCAATGATGGAAGAACTCGTATACTAACATACCCATACAGGTTAGCAATGATGGAAGAACTGGTATACTAACTAACAACACAGGTTAGCAATGATGGAATAACTCGTATACTAACACACACACACACACACAGGTTAGCAATGATGGAAGAACTCGTATACTAACACACACACACACACACACACACAGGTTAGCGATGATGGAAGAACTCGTATACTAACATACCCATACAGGTTAGCAATGATGGAAGAACTCATATACTAACACACACACAGGTTAGCAATGATGGAAGAACTCGTATACTAACACACAAACACAGGTTAGCAATGATGGAAGAACCTGTATACTACCTAACATGGTCTCTCCTATCATTGCTATGCAGACGACACACAATTAATCTTCTCCTTTCCCCCTTCTGATGACCAGGTGGCGAATCGCATCTCTGCATGTCTGGCAGACATATCAGTGTGGATGACGGATCACCACCTCAAGCTGAACCTCGGCAAGACGGAGCTGCTCTTCCTCCCGGGGAAGGACTGCCCGTTCCATGATCTCGCCATCACGGTTGACAACTCCATTGTGTCCTCCTCCCAGAGCGCTAAGAACCTTGGCGTGATCCTGGACAACACCCTGTCGTTCTCAACTAACATCAAGGTGGTGGCCCGCTCCTGTAGGTTCATGCTCTACAACCCTGCCTCACACAGGAAGCGGCGCAGGTCCTAATCCAGGCACTTGTCATCTCCCGTCTGGATTACTGCAACTCGCTGTTGGCTGGGCTCCCTGCCTGTGCCATTAAACCCCTACAACTCATCCAGAACGCCGCAGCCCGTCTGGTGTTCAACCTTCCCAAGTTCTCTCACGTCACCCCGCTCCTCCGCTCTCTCCACTGGCTTCCAGTTGAAGCTCGCATCCGCTACAAGACCATGGTGCTTGCCTACGGAGCTGTGAGGGGAACGGCACCTCAGTACCTCCAGGCTCTGATCAGGCCCTACACCCAAACAAGGGCACTGCGTTCATCCACCCCTGGCCTGCTCGCCTCCCTACCACTGAGGAAGTACAGTTCCCGCTCAGCCCAGTCAAAACTGTTCGCTGCTCTGGCCCCCCAATGGTGGAACAAACTCCCTCACGACGCCAGGACAGCGGAGTCAATCACCACCTTCCGGAGACACCTGAAACCCCACCTCTTTAAGGAATACCTAGATAGGATAAGTAATCCTTCTCACCCCCCTAAAAGATTTAGATGCACTACTGTAAAGTGGCTGTTCCACTGGATGTCATAAGGTGAATGCACCAATTTGTAAGTCGCTCTGGATAAGAGCGTCTGCTAAATGACTTAAATGTAAATGTAACACACACACACACAGGTTAGTAATGATGGAAGAACTCGTATACTAACTAACACACACACACAGGTTAGCAATGATGGAAAAACTTGTATACTAACACACACAGGTTAGCAATGATGGAAGACCTCGTATACTAACTAACACACACAGGTTAGCGATGATGGAAGAACTTGTATACTAACTAACACACAGGTTAGTAATGATGGAATAACTCGTATACTAACACACACACAGGTTAGCAATGATGGAAGACCTCGTAAACTAACACACACACACAGGTTAGCAATGATAGAAGAACCCGTATACAACCTAACACACACGCACAGGTTAGTAATGATGGAAGAACTCGTATACTAACCAACACACACACACAGGTTAGCAATGATGGAAGAACTTGTATACTAACTAACACACACAGGTTAGCAATGATGGAAGAACTCATATACTAACACACACACACTGGTTAGCAATGATGGAAGAACTCATAAATGAACTAACACACAGGTTAGCAATGATGGAAGAACTCGTATACTAACTAACACAAACAGGTTAGCAATGATGGAAGAACTTGTATACTAACACACACACAGGTTAGCAATGATGGAAGAACTCGTATACTAACTAACACAAACAGGTTAGCAATGATGGAAGAACTCGTATACTTCCTAACACACACACACACACACACACACACAGGTTAGCAATGATGGAAGAACTCGTATACTAACACACACACAGGTTAGCAATGATGGAAGAACTGGTATACTAACTAACAACACAGGTTAGCAATGATGGAAGAACTCGTATACTAACACACACACACACACACACACAGGTTAGCGATGATGGAAGAACTCGTATACTAACATACCCATACAGGTTAGCAATGATGGAAGAACTCATATACTAACACACACACAGGTTAGCAATGATGGAAGAACTCGTATACTAACACACAAACACAGGTTAGCAATGATGGAAGAACCTGTATACTACCTAACATGGTCTCTCCTATCATTGCTATGCAGACGACACACAATTAATCTTCTCCTTTCCCCCTTCTGATGACCAGGTGGCGAATCGCATCTCTGCATGTCTGGCAGACATATCAGTGTGGATGACGGATCACCACCTCAAGCTGAACCTCGGCAAGACGGAGCTGCTCTTCCTCCCGGGAAGGACTGCCCGTTCCATGATCTCGCCATCACGGTTGACAACTCCATTGTGTCCTCCTCCCAGAGCGCTAAGAACCTTGGCGTGATCCTGGACAACACCCTGTCGTTCTCAACTAACATCAAGGTGGTGGCCCGCTCCTGTAGGTTCATGCTCTACAACCCTGCCTCACACAGGAAGCGGCGCAGGTCCTAATCCAGGCACTTGTCATCTCCCGTCTGGATTACTGCAACTCGCTGTTGGCTGGGCTCCCTGCCTGTGCCATTAAACCCTACAACTCATCCAGAACGCCGCAGCCCGTCTGGTGTTCAACCTTCCCAAGTTCTCTCACGTCACCCCGCTCCTCCGCTCTCTCCACTGGCTTCCAGTTGAAGCTCGCATCCGCTACAAGACCATGGTGCTTGCCTACGGAGCTGTGAGGGGAACGGCACCTCAGTACCTCCAGGCTCTGATCAGGCCCTACACCCAAACAAGGGCACTGCGTTCATCCACCCCTGGCCTGCTCGCCTCCCTACCACTGAGGAAGTACAGTTCCCGCTCAGCCCAGTCAAAACTGTTCGCTGCTCTGGCCCCCCAATGGTGGAACAAACTCCCTCACGACGCCAGGACAGCGGAGTCAATCACCACCTTCCGGAGACACCTGAAACCCCACCTCTTTAAGGAATACCTAGATAGGATAAGTAATCCTTCTCACCCCCCCTAAAAGATTTAGATGCACTACTGTAAAGTGGCTGTTCCACTGGATGTCATAAGGTGAATGCACCAATTTGTAAGTCGCTCTGGATAAGAGCGTCTGCTAAATGACTTAAATGTAAATGTAACACACACACACACAGGTTAGTAATGATGGAAGAACTCGTATACTAACTAACACACACACACAGGTTAGCAATGATGGAAAAACTTGTATACTAACACACACAGGTTAGCAATGATGGAAGACCTCGTATACTAACTAACACACACAGGTTAGCGATGATGGAAGAACTTGTATACTAACTAACACACAGGTTAGTAATGATGGAAGAACTCGTATACTAACACACACACAGGTTAGCAATGATGGAAGACCTCGTAAACTAACACACACACACAGGTTAGCAATGATAGAAGAACCCGTATACAACCTAACACACACGCACAGGTTAGTAATGATGGAAGAACTCGTATACTAACCAACACACACACACAGGTTAGCAATGATGGAAGAACTTGTATACTAACTAACACACACAGGTTAGCAATGATGGAAGAACTCATATACTAACACACACACACTGGTTAGCAATGATGGAAGAACTCATAAATGAACTAACACACAGGTTAGCAATGATGGAAGAACTCGTATACTAACTAACACAAACAGGTTAGCAATGATGGAAGAACTTGTATACTAACACACACACAGGTTAGCAATGATGGAAGAACTCGTATACTAACTAACACAAACAGCAAACAGGTTAGCAATGATGGAAGAACTCGTATACTTCCTAACACACACACACACACACACACACACACACACACACACACACACACACACACACACACACACACACACACACACACACACACACACACACACACACACACACACACACACACACACACACACACACACACAGGTTAGCAATGATGGAAGAACTCGTATACTAACACACACACAGGTTAGCAATGATGGAAGAACTGGTATACTAACTAACAACACAGGTTAGCAATGATGGAAGAACTCGTATACTAACACACACACACACACACACACACAGGTTAGCGATGATGGAAGAACTCGTATACTAACATACCCATACAGGTTAGCAATGATGGAAGAACTCATATACTAACACACACACAGGTTAGCAATGATGGAAGAACTCGTATACTAACACACAAACACAGGTTAGCAATGATGGAAGAACCTGTATACTACCTAACATGGTCTCTCCTATCATTGCTATGCAGACGACACACAATTAATCTTCTCCTTTCCCCCTTCTGATGACCAGGTGGCGAATCGCATCTCTGCATGTCTGGCAGACATATCAGTGTGGATGACGGATCACCACCTCAAGCTGAACCTCGGCAAGACGGAGCTGCTCTTCCTCCCGGGGAAGGACTGCCCGTTCCATGATCTCGCCATCACGGTTGACAACTCCATTGTGTCCTCCTCCCAGAGCGCTAAGAACCTTGGCGTGATCCTGGACAACACCCTGTCGTTCTCAACTAACATCAAGGTGGTGGCCCGCTCCTGTAGGTTCATGCTCTACAACCCTGCCTCACACAGGAAGCGGCGCAGGTCCTAATCCAGGCACTTGTCATCTCCCGTCTGGATTACTGCAACTCGCTGTTGGCTGGGCTCCCTGCCTGTGCCATTAAACCCCTACAACTCATCCAGAACGCCGCAGCCCGTCTGGTGTTCAACCTTCCCAAGTTCTCTCACGTCACCCCGCTCCTCCGCTCTCTCCACTGGCTTCCAGTTGAAGCTCGCATCCGCTACAAGACCATGGTGCTTGCCTACGGAGCTGTGAGGGGAACGGCACCTCAGTACCTCCAGGCTCTGATCAGGCCCTACACCCAAACAAGGGCACTGCGTTCATCCACCCCTGGCCTGCTCGCCTCCCTACCACTGAGGAAGTACAGTTCCCGCTCAGCCCAGTCAAAACTGTTCGCTGCTCTGGCCCCCCAATGGTGGAACAAACTCCCTCACGACGCCAGGACAGCGGAGTCAATCACCACCTTCCGGAGACACCTGAAACCCCACCTCTTTAAGGAATACCTAGATAGGATAAGTAATCCTTCTCACCCCCCTAAAAGATTTAGATGCACTACTGTAAAGTGGCTGTTCCACTGGATGTCATAAGGTGAATGCACCAATTTGTAAGTCGCTCTGGATAAGAGCGTCTGCTAAATGACTTAAATGTAAATGTAACACACACACACACACAGGTTAGTAATGATGGAAGAACTCGTATACTAACTAACACACACACACAGGTTAGCAATGATGGAAAAACTTGTATACTAACACACACAGGTTAGCAATGATGGAAGACCTCGTATACTAACTAACACACACAGGTTAGCGATGATGGAAGAACTTGTATACTAACTAACACACAGGTTAGTAATGATGGAAGAACTCGTATACTAACACACACACAGGTTAGCAATGATGGAAGACCTCGTAAACTAACACACACACACAGGTTAGCAATGATAGAAGAACCCGTATACAACCTAACACACACGCACAGGTTAGTAATGATGGAAGAACTCGTATACTAACCAACACACACACACAGGTTAGCAATGATGGAAGAACTTGTATACTAACTAACACACACAGGTTAGCAATGATGGAAGAACTCATATACTAACACACACACACTGGTTAGCAATGATGGAAGAACTCATAAATGAACTAACACACAGGTTAGCAATGATGGAAGAACTCGTATACTAACTAACACAAACAGGTTAGCAATGATGGAAGAACTTGTATACTAACACACACACAGGTTAGCAATGATGGAAGAACTCGTATACTAACTAACACAAACAGGTTAGCAATGATGGAAGAACTCGTATACTTCCTCACACACACACACACACACACACACACACACACACACACACACACACACACACACACACACACACACACACACAGGTTAGCAATGATGGAAGAACTCGTATACTAACACACACACAGGTTAGCAATGATGAAAGAACTCGTATACTAACTAACACACACAGGTTTGTAATGATGGAAGAACTCATATACTAACACACACACAGGTTAGCAATGACGCAAGAACTTGTAAACTAACTGACACACACAGGTTATCAATGATGGAATAACTCATATACTAACACACACACAGGTTAGCAATGACGCAAGAACTTGTAAACTAACTGACACACACAGGTTATCAATGATGGAAGAACTCGTATACTAACACACACACAGGTTAGCAATGATGAAAGAACTTGTATACTAACTAACACACACAGGTTTGTAATGATGGAAGAACTCATATACTAACACACACACAGGTTAGCAATGACGCAAGAACTTGTAAACTAACTGACACACACAGGTTATCAATGATGGAATAACTCATATACTGACACACACACACACACACACACACACACACACACACACACACACACACACACACACACACACACACACACACACACACACACACACAGGTTAGCAATGATGGAATAACTTGTATACTAACACACACACAGGTTAGCAATGATGGAAGAACTTGTATACTAACTAACACACAGGTTAGCAATGATGAAGAACTTGTATACTAACACACACACAGGTTAGCAATGATGGAAGAACTTGTATACTAACTAACACACAGGTTAGCAATGATGAAGAACTTGTATACTAACACACACACACACACACACACACACACACACACACACACACACACACACACACACAGTTAGCAATGATGGAATAACTTGTATACTAACACACACACAGGTTAGCAATGATGGAAGAACTTGTATACTAACACACACACAGGTTAGCAATGATGGAAGAACTTGTATACTAACACACACACACAGGTTAGCAATGATGGAAGAACTCATAAACGAACTAACACACAGGTTAGTAATGATGAAGAACTTGTGTTCTAACTAACACACACAGGTTAGCAATGATGGAAGAACTTGTATACTAACACACACACAGGTTAGCAATGATGGAAGAACTTGTATACTAACACACACACAGGTTAGCAATGATGGAAGAACTTGTATACTAACACACACACACAGGTTAGCAATGATGGAAGAACTCATAAACGAACTAACACACAGGTTAGTAATGATGAAGAACTTGTGTTCTAACTAACACACACAGGTTAGCAATGATGGAAGAACTTGTGTTCTAACTAACACACACACACGTGAGCAATGATGGAATAACACTTATACAAATAAACACACACATACACAGGTTAGCAATGTTGGAAGAACTTGCATACAAACACATACAAGTGTAATAACACAGACTCAGAATTATGGGTCATCTCTCCTGTTCATCACCTTCCACAGTATCTCTCTCATACACACACCTCCTCCTCCTCGTCCTTGACGACGTATTGGGCCACTTTGAAGGAGCTGAGGTACTCGTTCATGCTCTGGATCTCTGTGTCCTCAGTGGACTCTGACTCCTGGTTCCTGTCCAGCAGTCTGTCTATGGCCTTGTCATCATAATGGATGACCTGGCTGTCATCCTCCTTGTTGTCCCCTGAGACGGAAAGGGACAAGGAAAGAGAGTGGCATACAATGAAAGACCTGGCTGTCATCCTCCTTGTTGTCCCCTGAGACGGAAAGGGACAAGGAAAGAGAGTGGCATACAATGAAAGACCTGGCTGTCATCCTCCTTGTTGTCCCCTGAGACGGAAAGGGACAAGGAAAGAGAGTGGCATACAATGAAAGACCTGGCTGTCATCCTCCTTGTTGTCCCCTGAGACGGAAAGGGACAAGGAAAGAGAGTGGCATACAATGAAAGAGTGTGTAAGAAAGACTGGAAAGGCCACACAGCTAGTTTTCAGGTTGTTAGTTTGAAGGAAAACCAGCAGGCATTACAGCCCCCGACAACGGGAATGACTACCTGTTTGGAGTGGACTGACCTGGTTATGGTTAGTAGTTAGTGACTCACCCTCTCCCAGCTCGTCCTTGAACAGCTCCTCTGTTCCAAACTTGAGGATGTCATCCAGCTCCTGTTTAGACATGGAACCTGTCTTACTGCCCAGCCCAGGACGCACCACCAGGTGGGTCAACATCATCTTCTTCTTAGCCACCTGGAGGAGAGGATGAGAGGAGAATTAGTGTCTGTCTTTTACCTACCACTCTGTATGAGTCTGGTAGGCCTTGGTATACTGGGTGTACCTGAGTGATCCTCTCTTCCACAGACGCCTTGGTAACGAAGCGATAGATCATAACCTTCTTATTCTGACCAATCCTGTGAGCTCTGCTGAATGCCTGAGGGAAAGAGAGGGGAAGAGATTGGAAGAGGAGATGAGCATGAGGCATGCGTCAAGTGTGTGTGTGTGTGTGTGTGTGTGTGTGTGTGTGTGTGTGTCTGGATGTCGTTGTGGGGGTTCCAATCGGAGTCGTAGATGACGACGGTGTCGGCGGTTGCCAGATTGATGCCCAACCCTCCCGCTCTGGTAGAGAGCAGGAAGGCAAACTGAGGGGCGCCAGGAGCTGAGGAGAGAGAGAGAGAGAGAGAGAGAGAGAAGAAGGGAGAGAAAGAGGGAGGGAGGTGACAAAAGACAAATAGAGACTTCCAATTCATATTTTTTTCCCAGTTAAAGTTACTGTTCCAATTGTGCTGTCGTTAGTGTATCCATGAACCCATGTGTGTGTGTCTCACCGTTGAAGCGGTCGATGGCCTCCTGTCTCATGCCCCCCGTTACACCTCCATCAATCCTCTCGTACTTATAACCCTCGTTCTCCAGGAAGTCCTCCAGCAGGTCCAACATCTTCGTCATCTACCAGGACACAGAGACAGTTAGTGTGTGTATGTGTGTATGTGTGTGTGTGTGTGTGTGTGTGTGTGTGTGTGTGTGTGTGTGTGTGTGTGTGTGTGTGTGTGTGTGTGTGTACCTGAGAGAAGACGAGCACTCTATGTCCTCCCTCCTTGAGTTTAACCATCATCTTTTGCAGCAGAGTCAGTTTCCCAGAAGCCCTTGTGAGGGCACTGCCCTCGTACATTCCGTTTGGAATCTTTGGCGCCTCCTGCAGGAAATCAATCAAACATCAGTCAATTAATTAATTAAAGCTCATCATCAAGCAGACTGCATCCAGATCAAAGCATCTTAACACATTCTGTTTAGTCCATATTAGGTTTAGTTCTGGAAATATAACCAACAAAATCATATACATTCAAGACAACATTTACTCGTATACAAGCACACAGACACAGATCGATGCCCTCCTTCAAGCACCGAATCAATGTTATGGCCCATGTCTCAGAGAATGGGTTGAGATCATACCATTGCGGCTCCGGGAAAGAGGTAGGGGTGGTTGCAACACTTCTTGAGGTCCATGACCACGTTGAGCAGGGACACTTGGTTTCCTCCTCCGCGGGTGTTCAGGGCATCAAAGTTACGCGTCAAGATGAACTTGTAGTACTTCCTGCATCACACAATTAAATTAATACCAGAAAACAAGAAATAGAAGCCAACATGAGACTTCTGCAACACTACACTACTGATATTCAATCCTCTATTTACTTATTGTCTATACTTCTTCTCCACTCATTAGCATGTGCTAGCACTGATTGTACTGTATTGTTGAGGGAGATAGCAAGTAAGCATTTCGCTGCACCTTTTAGACCTGCTGTAAACTGTGTATGTGGCGAATTTGATTTGATTGCTAGCACCATCCTCCCCACGTCCTCCTCATCACTTACTTCTGCATGGGGCTGAGCTCCACTCGTAGGATGAGCTCTGTCTTGGTGGGCATGTGTTTGAAGACGTCGGCCTTCAGTCTCCTGAGCATGTGTGGTCCCAGCATGTCATGCAACTTCTTGATCTGGTCTTCTTTGGCGATGTCAGCAAACTCTTCCAGGAACCCCTCTAGGTTACTGCAGAGCGGAGAGAAGAGGGGGGTACTTTTGTTATTGTTTTGGTTACTGGATTTGTTCAAAAGGAAACATCAGGACTATGAAACACTAAGCAATAGCAGCACTCACACACACACACACACACACACACACACACACACACACACACACACACACACACACACACAGTGTAGGCATACTGACTTGAATCTCACTGGGGTGAGGAAGTTGAGCAGGTGGAAGAGTTCCTCCAGGTTGTTCTGTAGAGGTGTACCAGTCAGCAGCAGCTTGTGCTGGAGAGGGTAGTTATTCAGAATCCTAAAGAACTACACAGAGAGAGAGATAGAGACAGCGTTTTATACTTCCACTGTCCTCTTCACAAAACAGGGTGATCTCTCATATTTGACTGGTTATAACCATAACTATACTAATAAACACTGTATTCAGTATGCAATGATATGTCATACTATAATGGTTATGGTACTGGTTATAAAAAATAATGGTTATGATACTGGTTATGGCTATAATGGTTATGACTAATAGTTATGGTACACTTGGCTATAATGATTCTGCCTATAAAGGTTATGGTACTGGTTATGACTATAATGGTCATGGTACTGGTTATGACTATACTGGTTATGGTACTGGTTATTGACTATAATGGTTATGGTACTGGTTATGACTATAATGTTTATGGCTATAATGGTTATGGTCCTGGTTATGACTATAATGGTTATGGCTATAATGGTTATGGCTATAATGGTTATGGTACTGGTTATGACTATAATGGTTATGGTACTGGTTATCACTATAATGGTTATGGTACTGGTTATGACAATAATGGTCATGGTAATGGTTATGACTATAATGGTTATGGCTATAATGATTCTGCCTATAAAGGTTATGGTACTGGTTATGACTGTAATGGTTATGGTACTGGTTATGACTATAATGGTTATGGTACTGGTTATGACTATAATGGTTATGGTACTGGTTATGACTATAATGGTTATGGTACTGGTTATGACTATAATGGTCATGGTACTGGTTATGACTATAATGGTTATGGCTATAATGGTCATGGTACTGGTTATGACTATAATGGTTATGACAATAATGGTCATGGTAATGGTTATGACTATAATGGTTATGGCTATAATGATTCTGCCTATAAAGGTTATGGTACTGGTTATGACTATAATGGTTATGGTACTGGTTATGACTATAATGGTTATGGTACTGGTTATGACTATAATGGTTATGGCTATATAATGGTTCTGACTATAATGGTTATGGTACTGGTTATGACTATAATGGTTATGGTACTGGTTATGACTATAATGGTTATGGCTATATAATGGTTCTGATTATAATGGTTATGGTACTGGTTATGTCTATAATGGTTATGGTACTGGTTATGACTATAATGGTCATGGTACTGGTTAAGACTATAATGGTCATGGTACTGGTTAAGACTATAATGGTCATGGTACTGATTATGACTAATGGTTTTGGTACTGGTTATGACTATAATGGTTATGGTACTGGTTAAGACTATAATGGTTATGGTACTGGTTATGACTATAATGGTTAAGACTATAATGGTTATGGTACTGGTTTAGACTATAATGGTTAAGACTATAATGGTTTTGGTACTGGTTATGACTATAATGGCTATGGTACTGGTTAAGACTATAATGGTTATGGTACTGGTTATGACTATAATGGTTAAGACTATAATGGTTATGGTACTGGTTTAGACTATAATGGTTAAGACTATAATGGTTATGGTACTGGTTATGGTACTGGTTATGACTATAATGGTTATGGTACTGGTTATGACTATAATGGTTATGGTACTGGTTATGACTATAATGGTTATGGTACTGGTTATGACTATAATGGTTATGGTACTGGTTATGACTATAATGGTTTTGGTACTGGTTATGACTATAATGGTTATGGTACTGGTTATAACTATAATGGTTTTGGTACTGGTTATGACTAATGGTTATGGTACTGGTTATGACTATAATGGTTATGGTACTGGTTATGACTATAATGGTTATGGTACTGGTTATAACTATAATGGTTTTGGTACTGGTTATGACTATAATGGTTATGGTACTGGTTATGTCTATAATGGTTATGGTACTGGTTATAACTATAATGGTTTTGGTACTGGTTATGACTATAATGGTTAAGGTACTGGTTAAGACTATAATGGTTATGGTACTGGTTAAGACTATACTGGTTATGGTACTGGTTAAGACTATACTGGTTATGGTACTGGTTAAGACTATAATGGTTATGGTAATGGTTATGACTATAATGGTTATGGTAATGGTTATGACTATAATGGTTATGTCTCTAATGGTTATGGTACTGGTTATGACTATAATGGTTATGTCTCTAATGGTTATGGTACTGGTTAAGACTATAATGGTTATGGTAATGGTTATGACTATAATGGTTATGTCTCTAATGGTTATGGTACTGGTTATGACTATAATGGTTATGTCTCTAATGGTTATGGTACTGGTTACAGTGCATTCGAAAAGTAAACAGAGCCCTTGACTTTTTCCACATTTTGTTACATTACAGCCTTATTCTAAAATGTTTATTTTTTATTATCTCACTAATCTCCACACAATACCCGATAATGACAAAGTGAAAACAGGTTTTTAGAAAGTTTTACACATTAAAAATAAAAACAGAAATACCTTATTTACATATGTATTCAGACCCTTTGCTATGAGTCTCAAAATTGAGCTCAGGTGTATCCTGTTTCCATTGATCATTCTTGAGATGTTTCTACAACTTGATTGGAGTCCACCTGTGGTAAATTCAATTGATTGGACATGATTTGGAAAGGCACACACCTGCCTATATAAAGTCCCACAGTTGACAGTGCATGTCAGAACAAAAACCAAGCCGTGAGGTCGAAGGAATTGTCCGTAGAGCTCCAAGACAGGATTGTGTCAAGGTACAGATCTGGGGAAGGGTACCAAAAAACGTCTGCATCATTGAAGGTCCCCAAGAACACAGTGGCCTCCATCATTCTTAAATGTAAGAAGTTTGGAACCACTAAGACTCTTCCTAGAGCTGGCTACCCGGCTAAACTGAGCAGTCGGGGGAGAAGGGCCTTGATCAGGGAGGTGACCAAGAACCAGGTGGTCACTCTGACAGAGCTCCAGAGTTCCTCTGTGGAGATGGCAGAACCTTTCAGAAGGACAATAATATCTGCAGCACTCCACCAATCAGGCCTTCACGGTAGCGGCCAGACGGAAGCCACTCCTCAGTAAAAAGCACATGACAGCCCACTTGAAGTTTGCCAAAAAGCCACCTAAAGACTCTCAGACCATGAGAAACAAGATTCTCTGGTTTGATGAAACCATTATTGAACTCTTTGGACTGAATGCCAAGCGTCACGTCTGGAGGAAACCTAGCACCATCCCGTTTATCAACGGCAGGGACTGGGACACTATTCAGGATGGAGGGAAAGATGAACAGAGCAAAGTGCAGAGATCCTTGATGAAAACCTGCTTCAGAGCACTCAGGACCTCAGAGTGGAGCAAAGGTTCACCTTACAACAGGACAACAACCCTAAGCACATAGTCAAGACAACACTTTGGGACAAGCTGGTTATGACTACAATGGTTATGGTACTGGTTATGACTAATGGTTTTGACTATAATGGTTATGGTACTGGTACTGGTTATGTATATAATGGTCATGGTACTGGTTATGACTATAATGGTCATGGTACTGGTTATGACTATAATGGTTATGGTAGTGGTTATTACTATAATGTTTATGGCTATAATGGTTATGGTAATGGTTATGACTATAATGGTTATGACTATAATGGTTATGGTACTGGTTATGACTATAATGGTTAAGGTACTGGTTATGTCTATAATGGTTATGGTACTGGTTAAGACTATAATGGTTATGGTACTGGTTATGACTATAATGGTTATGGTACTGGTTATGACTATAATGGTTAAGGTACTGGTTATGACTATAATGGTTATGGTACTGGTTATGACTGTAATGTTTATGGATATAATGGTTATGGTACTGGTTATGACTATAATGGTTATGGTACTGGTTATGACTATAATGTTTATGGCTATAATGGTTAAGGTACTGGTTATGACTATAATGGTTAAGGTACTGGTTATGTCTATAATGGTTATGGTACTGGTTATGACTATAATGGTTATGGTACTGGTTATGACTATAAGGGTTAAGGTACTGGTTATGACTATAATGGTTATGGTACTGGTTATGGCTATAATGGTTATGGTACTGGTTATGACTATAATGGTTATGGTACTGGTTATGACTATAATGGCCATGGTACTGGTTATGACTAATGGTTATGGTACTGGTTATGACTATAATGGTTATGGTACTGGTTATGACTATAATGGTTATGGTACTGGTTATGACTATAATGGTTATGGTACTGGTTATGGTACTGGTTAAGACTATAATGGTTATGGTACTGGTTATGACTATAATGGTTAAGGTACTGGTTATGACTATAATGGTTAAGGTACTGGTTAAGACTATAATGTTTATGACTATAATGGTTATGGTACTGGTTATGACTATAATGGTTATGACTATAATGGTTAAGGTACTGGTTATGACTATAAAGGTTATGGTACTGGTTATGACTATAATGGTTAAGGTACTGGTTATGACTATAATGGTTATGGTACTGGTTATGACTATAATGGTTATGGTACTGGTTATGGTACTGGTTAAGACTATAATGGTTATGGTACTGGTTATGACTATAATGGTTTTGGTACTGGTTATGACTATAATGGTTATGGTACTGGTTATGACTATAATGGTTATGATACTGGTTATGACTATAATGGTTATGGTACTGGTTATGACTATAATGGTTATGGTACTGGTTAAGACTATAATGGTTAAGGTACTGGTTATGACTATAATGGTTAAGGTACTGGTTATGACTATAATGGTTATGGTACTGGTTATGACTATAATAGGTAAGGTACTGGATATGACTATAATGGTTATGGTACTGGTTATGACTATAATGGTTATGGTACTGGTTATGGTACTAGTTAAGACTATACTGGTTATGGTACTGGTTATGACTATAATGGTTATGGTAGTGGTTATGACTGTAATGGTTATGGTACTGGTTATGACTATAATGGTTATGGTACTGGTTAAGACTATAATGGTTAAGGTACTGATTATGACTATAATGGTTATGGTACTGGTTATGACTATAATGGTTTTGGTACTGGTTATGACTATAATGGTTATGGTACTGGTTATGACTATAATGGTTATGATACTGGTTATGACTATAATGGTTATGGTACTGGTTATGACTATAATGGTTATGGTACTGGTTAAGACTATAATGGTTACGGTACTGGTTATGACTATAATGGTTATGGTACTGGTTATGACTATAATAGTTAAGGTAGTGGTTATGACTATAATGGTTATGGTACTGGTTATGACTATAATGGTTATGGTACTGGTTATGGTACTAGTTAAGACTATACTGGTTATGGTACTGGTTATGACTATAATGGTTATGGTAGTGGTTATGACTATAATGGTTATGGTACTGGTTATGACTATAATGGTTATGGTACTGGTTAAGACTATAATGGTTAAGGTACTGGTTATGACTATAATGGTTATGGTACTGGTTATGACTATAATGGTTTTGGTACTGGTTATGACCATAATGGTTATGGTACTGGTTATGACTATAATGGTTATGATACTGGTTATGACTATAATGGTTATGGTACTGGTTATGACTATAATGGTTATGGTACTGGTTAAGACTATAATGGTTACGGTACTGGTTATGACTATAATGGTCATGGTACTGGTTATGACTATAATGGTTATGGTAGTGGTTATGACTATAATGTTTATGGCTATAATGGTTATGGTAATGGTAATGACTATAATGGTTATGACTATAATGGTTAAGGTACTGGTTATTACTATAATGGTTAAGGTACTGGTTATGTCTATAATGGTTATGGTACTGGTTAAGACTATAATGGTTATGGTACTGGTTATGACTGTAATGTTTATGGATATAATGGTTATGGTACTGGTTATGACTATAATGGTTATGGTACTGGTTATGACTATAATGGTTATGGTACTGGTTATGACTATAATGTTTATGGCTATAATGGTTAAGGTACTGGTTATGACTATAACTATAGTGGTCCTTCTGTGGCTCAGTTGGTAGAGCATGGCGCTTGTAACGCCAGGGTAGTGGGTTCGATTCCCGGGACCACCCATACGTAGAATGTATGCACACATGACTGTAAGTCGCTTTGGATAAAAGCGTCAGCTAAATGGCATATATTATTATTATTATTATTATATTATAATGGTTAAGGTACTGGTTATGTCTATAATGGTTATGGGACTGGTTATGACTATAATGGTTATGGTACTGGTTATGACTATAAGGGTTAAGGTACTGGTTATGACTATAATGGTTATGGTACTGGTTATGGCTATAATGGTTATGGTACTGGTTAAGACTATAATGGTTATGGCTATAATGGTTATGGTACTGGTTATGACTATAATGGTTAAGGTACTGGTTATGACTATAATGGTTAAGGTACTGGTTAAGACTATAATGTTTATGACTATAATGGTTATGGTACTGGTTATGACTATAATGGTTATGACTATAATGGTTAAGGTACTGGTTATGACTATAAAGGTTATGGTACTGGTTATGACTATAATGGTTAAGGTACTGGTTATGACTATAATGGTTATGGTACTGGTTATGACTATAATGGTTAAGGTACTGGTTATGACTATAATGGTTATGGTACTGGTTATGACTATAATGGCCATGGTACTGGTTATGATTAATGGTTATGGTACTGGTTATGACTATAATGGTTATGGTACTGGTTATGACTATAATGGTTATGGTACTGGTTATGACTATAATGGTTATGGTACTGGTTATGGTACTGGTTAAGACTATAATGGTTATGGTACTGGTTATGACTATAATGGTTATGGTAGTGGTTATGACTATAATGGTTATGGTACTGGTTATGACTATAATGGTTTTGGTACTGGTTATGACTATAATGGTTATGGTACTGGTTATGACTATAATGGTTATGATACTGGTTATGACTATAATGGTTATGGTACTGGTTATGAGTAGAATGGTTTTGGTACTGGTTATGACTATAATGGTTATGGTACTGGTTATGACTATAATGGTTATGGTACTGGTTATGACTATAATGGTTATGGTACTGGTTATGACTATAATGGTTATGGTACTGGTTAAGACTATAATGGTTAAGGTACTGGTTATGACTATAATGGTTAAGGTACTGGTTATGACTATAATGGTTATGGTACTGGTTATGACTATAATAGGTAAGGTACTGGATATGACTATAATGGTTATGGTACTGGTTATGACTATAATGGTTATGGTACTGGTTATGACTATAATGGTTATGGTACTGGTTATGGTACTGGTTAAGACTATAATGGTTATGGTACTGGTTATGACTATAATGGTTATGGTAGTGGTTATGACTATAATGGTTATGGTACTGGTTATGACTATAATGGTGTTGGTACTGGTTATGACTATAATGGTTATGGTACTGGTTATGACTAGAATGGTTTTGGTACTGGTTATGACTATAATGGTTATGGTACTGGTTATGACTATAATGGTTATGATACTGGTTATGACTATAATGGTTATGGTACTGGTTATGACTATAATGGTTATGGTACTGGTTAAGACTATAATGGTTAAGGTACTGGTTATGACTATAATGGTTAAGGTACTGGTTATGACTATAATGGTTATGGTACTGGTTATGACTATAATGGTTATGGTACTGGTTAAGACTATAATGGTTAAGGTACTGGTTATGACTATAATGGTTAAGGTACTGGTTATGACTATAATGGTTATGGTACTGGTTATGACTATAATAGGTAAGGTACTGGATATGACTATAATGGTTATGGTACTGGTTATGACTATAATGGTTAAGGTACTGGTTATGGTACTGGTTAAGACTATAATGTTTATGACTATAATGGTTAAGGTACTGGTTATGACTATAATGGTTATGGTACTGGTTATGACTATAATAGTTAAGGTACTGGTTATGACTATAATGGTTATGGTACTGGTTATGACTATAATGGTTATGGTACTGGTTATGGTACTGGTTAAGACTATACTGGTTATTATAATGGTTATGGTAGTGGTTATGACTATAATGGTTATGGTACTGGTTATGACTATAATGGTTATGGTACTGGTTAAGACTATAATGGTTAAGGTACTGGTTATGACTATAATGGTTATGGTACTGGTTATGACTATAATGGTTATGGTACTGGTTATGACTATAATGGTTATGATACTGGTTATGACTATAATGGTTATGGTACTGGTTATGACTATAATGGTTATGGTACTGGTTATGACTATAATGGTTATGGTACTGGTTAAGACTATAATGGTTAAGGTACTGGTTATGACTATAATGGTTAAGGTACTGGTTATGACTATAATGGTTATGGTACTAGTTATGACTATAATAGTTAAGGTACTGGTTATGTCTATAATGGTTATGGTACTGGTTATGACTATAATGGTTAAGGTACTGGTTATGACTATAATGGTTAAGGTACTGGTTATGACTATAATGGTTATTGTACTGGTTATGACTATAATGGTTATTGTACTGGTGTGTGTCTGACCTTTGACTGGTTGTTCTTCAGCCTGTGTGCCTCATCCACCACCAGACAGGCCCAGTCTATGGAGCCCAGCACAGCCTGGTCTATAGTGATCAGCTCATAGGACGTCAGCAGGACATGGAACTTCACCGATGAGTCTTTCTGCAGGGGGACAGAGCGAGAGGGAGGGGGCAGAGGATTAGGAGGTAACAATAAAGATACAATGAGAAAAAAATCAACAACAACAAACATTTTACATTTTTACATTTAAGTCATTTAGCAGACGCTCTTATCCAGAGCGACTTACAAATTGACCGCACATTATCAGTCTCCCCATCCTCCCATCCCATTCGTCTCTCACCCTCATCTTAGAGGCCTTCTTGCCCCCCCGGATGGCATTGCCCTCGAAGGAGAACTCGTTTTCTCTGATGACGGCTCTGCTGTCCTTGTCTCCTACGTAGGTCACCACGTACATGTCCGGGGCCCACAACTCAAACTCTCTCTCCCAGTTAATGATGGTGGACAGGGGGGCGCTCACCAGGAACGGGCCCTTTGAATGACCCTGGAGAGGTGGAAGGTCAGGGGTTAATAGGTGAGTGAGTAAAACAGTTTAGGTGAATCAGAAAAGAGAAGTGCCTAAGTCCGATTTAGATGCTCTGCCCTTATCCCCTAACATTGGACTGATCATTCACGTCACTAGGTATTTAGCAGTAGGGTAATAACTCAACCTAGCCTTCTGATAAGACTAGCTGGACTTTGCTTGTATTTGTCCCAGCCTGCCTTTAGGACAGAGTCCCTCTTTTTGGACTAGTTCCCTTTGATGGGCGGTTTTATTGTTTGTCCAGGGTTTGGCAGTACCCCTACTGAAATTATTGACAAGGGAAGGCAGACTGGACGAGAGACACAAACTTACATACACACAAGATATCACTCTCACACACACACACACTCTGAAACACATCACTGTGGAATCAGATGACCACATCCTTTTGCCTATCCAGCACACACAGACCCCAATACAGACCCTACCAACACACCTCTTTGTAGAGTGAGTAGAGGAAGACAGCGGTCTGGACAGTCTTGCCTAGACCCATCTCATCAGCCAGTATAGTGTCAGTAGCCTGAGCCCAGGAGAAACGCAGCCAGTTGAGACCCTCCAGCTGGTAGGGGTGCAGCGTTCCCCTTGTAGTGTCCAGGTAGTCTGGCTGATGGTCAAACTTGATGGTGGGCTGGAGGGGAAGTGGAAGATAAACATCTTCAATTACATCACAGAATCATGAATCAATGTGAATTGGAGATTTGGACGATTCACATGAAAAGGAACAAGGAAATACCCGTACTTACATCCACCACAGGGTTAGCAGGGGGTTTCTCACTCTTCTTCACTTTAGCTATCTTCTTCAGCTTCTTACCAGGCCTTCCCTCATCTCCCAACATCAACTCTCTGAGAGAGAGAGATGGAAGAGGGGGAAGGTAGAGAAATATGAAAGACATGAAGAGGATTAGATTATTGCTTCAGGTTACTCTAGGTTGCTATAGGCAGAGTTGTCAGAGTTTTGTGTGCATGCAAGGGTGTGTGTGTGTGTGTGTGTGTGTGTGTGGTGTGTGTGTGTGTGTGTGTGTGTGTGTGTGTGTGTGTGTGTGTGTGTGTGTGTGTGTGTGTGTGTGTGTGCACCTGTGGTTCCAGTAGGTCTGCTTGTATTGGTCGTACTCTGGGATGTCCATCTCCTCACTCTCCCAGGAGGCCTGGTCGTAGGCCAGATCCCTCCACTTGATCAGGTAGTGCACGTTGTTCCTCTTATCCACACTGGAGAGAGGAGGAGAGGGGAAGGAGAATGATGATATTATGGTTTACATCTGTATTGATACAAATAGGATACAGAGGTGTTAAACAAACTATTGCCATTTTTACAACAAATAAACAGCCTTTTCCTTTACAGAGCTGACTTTGACATGCCTGTGTGTGTGTGTGTGTGTGTGTGTGTGTGTGTGTGTGTGTGTGTGTGTGTGTGTGTGTGTGTGTGTGTGTGTGTGTGTGTGTGTGTGTGTGTGTGTGTGTGTGTGTGTGTGTCCCAGGTGTGTGTGTGTTAGCTTGTGTATCCCAGGTGTGTGTGTATGTGTGTGTTCGCGTGTGTATCCCAGGTGTGGGTGTGTGTGTGTTAGCGTGTGTATCCCAGGTATGCGTGTGTTAGCGTGTGTATCCCAGGTGTGTGTGTGTTAGCGTGTGTATCCCAGGTGTGTGTGTGTTAGCGTGTGTATCCCAGGTGTGTGTGTGTATCCCAGGTGTGTGTGTGTGTGTGTGTGTGTGTGTGTGTGTGTGTGTGTGTGTGTGTGTGTGTGTGTGTGTGTGTGTGTGTGTGTGTGTGTTAGTGTGTGTGTGTGTTAGCGTGTGTGTGTGTGTGTTAGGGTGTGTGTGTGTTAGCGTGTGTGTGTGTTAGCGTGTGTGTGTGTGTGTGTGTGTGTGTGTGTGTGTGTGTGTGTGTGTGTTAGCGTGTGTATCCCAGGTGTGTGTGTGTTAGCGTGTGTATCCCAGATGTGTGTGTGTGTTAACATGTGTATCCCAGGTGTGCATGTTAGCGTGTGTATCCCAGGTGTGCATGTTAGCGTGTGTATCCCAGGTGTGTGTGTGTGTATCCAAGGTGCCTGTGTGTGCGCTACCTGTGGTTGAGGATGCGGTGGATCATGAGCCACTCCATCTTGACTCCGTAACGGTAGAACTCCTCCTCCATGTGAACATACAGGGGGTCCTTGTTCTTCCTCTTAGTGCTCTTGTCATCGTCCCCCTCCCCTCCGAAGTCCACCAGCGGGGGCTCGTCCATGTCAGTCTTCCTCTGGTAGTTACGGAACATCACCTGGCAGTTCAGCTCCAACTGGAGGGAGGGAGGGAGGGAGGGAGGGGAAAAGAGTGAAGAGGGTAAAAGATGAGTCTACTATCTATTTAGTACATAAGGATGAAGACATTGAGCCTAGGGCTGTTGCGGTGACCGTATTACCACCACACCAGCAGTCATGACGGCAGTAAAATTCCACGAGACCGTTGAGTTACAGTAATCTCCTTTTATGCACTCTGGACATGCTTTGGTAGTACCCAACTTACTAACTACCATCAGCTCCTAATGGTTTGGTACTCAGGGCTCTATTGTCCCTCCATCAGGTCCGAATGGCCTGGTACTCAGGGCTTTATTGTCCCTCAATCAAGACCTAATGGCCTGGTACTCAGGGCTCTATTGTCCCTCCATCAGGTCCTAATGGCCTGGTACTCAGGGCTCCATTGTCCCTCCATCAGGTCACTAATGGTCTGGTACTCGGGGCTCTATTGTCCCTCCATCAGGTCCTAATGGCCTGGTACTCAGGGCTCTATTGTCCCTCCATCAGGTCCTAATGGCCTGGTACTCAGGGCTCTATTGTCCCTCCATCAGGTCCGAATGGCCTGGTACTCAGGGCTTTATTGTCCCTCAATCAAGTCCTAATGGCCTGGTACTCAGGGCTCTATTGTCCCTCCATCAGGTCCTAATGGCCTGGTACTCAGGGATCCATTGTCCCTCCATCAGGTCACTAATGGTCTGGTACTCAGGGCTCTATTGTCCCTCCATCAGGTCCTAATGGCCTGGTACTCAGGGCTCTATTGTCCCTCCATCAGGTCCTAATGGCCTGGTACTCAGGGCTCTATTGTCCCTCCATCAGGTCCTAATGGCCTGGTACTCAGGGCTCTATTGTCCCTCCATCAGGTCCTAATGGCCTGGTACTCAGGGCTCTACTGTCCCTCCATCAGGTCCTAATGGCCTGGTACTCAGGGCTCTATTGTCCCTCAATCAGGTCCTAATGGTCTGGTACTCAGGGCTCTATTGTCCCTCTAACCACTCTGACATCAATGCAAATGCAATAGAAAATCACATCAAACACATCATCAAAACAGAAGGCCTACCATACTTTTAAAACTCACCTCACTGTGATGATCAATGTGAAGAAACACATTTTTGTAACAGCAGGTTGAAACAGTATAAAACATGGTTGTTGTGGATGTTGTTTCAAAGCCTAACATTACAAAATGGACAGCGCTTTCTCAG
Source organism: Oncorhynchus keta (assembly GCF_023373465.1). Classification (NCBI taxonomy): domain Eukaryota; kingdom Metazoa; phylum Chordata; class Actinopteri; order Salmoniformes; family Salmonidae; genus Oncorhynchus; species Oncorhynchus keta. Next base: position 75,417,616 of record NC_068454.1, on the reverse strand, counting down.
GTGATGACTAATTCAAAACAACCAAACACATTTCTGAGTTTATGCATAGGCTTATTACCCCAAGCTGAAAAAAAAGAATTAAAATTATGATTGTGTCTTTACAATACATTTACTACAGCATATTAAACATAAAACAAAACTGATTTAAGATGTCTTTGGTACATAATGAGTCTAGCCTAATAAATTTGAGTAATTGCCTTTGAGTGTGGACTGCATTATTATTCTTTTTAAATGTTTTATTTAACTAGGCAAGTCAGTTTAGAACAAATTCATATTTACAATGACCGCCTACCGGGGAACAGTGGGTTAACTGCCTTGTTCAGGGTCAGAATGACAGATTTTTACCTTGTCAGCTCGGGGATTCGATCCAGCAACCTTTCGGTAACTGACCCAACACTCTAATCACTAGGCTACCTGCCGCATTGAGTGAAATAAGTGTTCTTATATTTCTTTCTCAGCTGCTCATATTAAGAACATGTTCCGTTATAAAACCGAAGCAGCCTGATTTCTAAGACATTCTATGGTTTGTATCACTCACAACTAAAGATGCCAAATAACTATTAAATCTAGCATATAGGACCTGTTTCAAGTGATCACTTTTTCGCTCAACATAGCCACTTCATATGCTCTGCAATGGGAAAAATATCCTTTCTATTTTATTCAGCTATTTTCAATTATATTCTTCTTACTATAAAATCAAGTAAAATAAAATAATGGCACGGGACTTAAGCATATTGTCACACCTACTCCTGCTCCCTCCAGCGTTCAACGTCACCGGTCTACTAACCACCGGAACTGGCTATTATATTACGCACACCTGTTCCCCATCATTACACACACCTGGTCATAATTTTCTCCTTGATTACGCCCCCTTTATTTCACCCTCAGTTGTCATCAGTCATTAGGTGGTATTGTTATCTCTCGTGTTCAGAATGCTTCTCATGTTTGTTCTTTTGTATCGTTTCATGAAGATGGCGCTGACAGAGATGGTCGCCTTGCTTCGAGTCCTAGGAAACTATGCTGTATTTAGTTTTTTTCTGTATTATTTCTTACATTGTTAGCCCAGAAAATCTAAAGTGTTATTACATACAGCCAGGAAGAACTATTGGATTTAAGAGCGACGTCAACTTACCAACATTACGACCAGGAATACGACTTTCCCGAAGCGGATCCTTTGTTCACCACCCGGGACAGTGGATCTAATCCCAGCAGCCGACCCAAAACAATGTCGCCGCAGAAGAGGCATACGGACCGGCCTCCTGGTCAGGCTCTGTAGGCGTGCACACCGCCCACCGCTTCAGAGTATACTACTCACCAATGTCCAGTCTCTTGACAACAAGGTAGACGAAATTGCATTCCAGAGAGACATCAAAGACTGTAACATCGTCTGTTTCACGGAAACATGGCTCTCTTGGGATACGTTGTCGGAGTCGGTTCAGCCACCGGGTATCTTCATGCATCGCACTGACAGAGATAAACACCTCTCTGGGAAGAAGAAGGGCGGGGTGTACAGTCGTGGCCAAAAGTTTTGAGAATGACACAAATATAAATTTTCACAAAGTCTGCTGCCTGAGTTTGTATGAAGGCAATTTGCATATACTCCAGAATGTTATGAAGAGTGATCAGATGAATTGCAATTAATTGCAAAGTCCCTCTTTGCCATGCAAATTAACTGAATCCCCCAAAAACATTTCCACTGCATTTCCGCCCTGCCACAAAAGGACCAGCTGACATCACGTCAGTGATTCTCTCATTAACACAGGTGTGAGTGTTGACAAGGCTGTCATGCTGATTGAGTTCGAATAACAGACTGGAAGCTTCAAAAGGAGGGTGGTGCTTGGAATCATTGTTCTTCCTCTTTCAACCATGGTTACCTGCAAGGAAACACGTGCCGTCATCATAGCTTTGCACAAAAAGGGCTATTGCTGCCAGTAACATGCTGACCAGACCAGTCACGTCGCGTGCGCCGCAAAATAAAATGTAGGAATTCATGTTATTCAATTTTTGTACCCACACTACGCGCGCCAACGTGCGTCTGCAATGCCACGGGCTAAAATAGAAGTCATTCCTATTTCTGACGCAGATCGCGCTTAAAGTCCTGCCTCTCCCATCTCCTCATTGGTTATACCCACGTGGGTGATTGAAAGACAAACTTTTTTGCCGGTTGTTGTGTTAATACTATGAAAGTTTAGATGGATCACCAAATAAGTTCAAAGATGAAAAAGCCCGGAAAGAGGAGAGATGACTAGAAACGATTCGGTTGGCCGTTTTATGTGTGGATTCATTGTCAGAGTAGAGGTCCTTGTGCATTTCAGGTAAAATAACAACTCAATGTTTATACCCCAGGACAAATTAGCTAGCAACATCAAGCTAGCTAAATAGGCCAAACTAGCTAGCAAGTGCAAGCTAACTAGCTAAAATGCCATACATGTTTAATGCTCTCCGACCTGTCCCCAAATTAACGTCATTGGTTCAGAGTTTGTTTTGATATTTTAACCTGCGTGTCGTGATCGCGTTTGGTGTAGAGGGACAAAATATGTATGCACGATAGCGCAAGCGCGCAGCCGGTTTGGGTTCCATGTGAGATTGCACCTAAATCAACCATTTATCTGATCATCAAGAACTTCAAGGAGAGCGGTTCAATTGTTGTGAAGAAGGCTTCAGGGCGCCCAAGAAAGTCCAGCAAGCGCCAGGACCGTCTCCTAAAGTTGATTCAGCTGCGGGACCGGGGTACCACCAGTAGAGAGCTTGCTCAGGAATGGCAGCAGGCAGGTGTGAGTGCAAGACTTTTGGAGGATGGCCTGGTGTCAAGAAGGGCAGCAAAGAAGTCACTTGTCTCCAGGAAAAACATCAGGGACAGACTGATATTCTGCAAAAGTTACAGGGATTGGACTGCTGAGGACTGGGGTAAAGTGATTTTCTCTGATGAATCCCCTTTCCGATTGTTTGGGGCATCTTGTCCGGAGAAGACATGGTGAGAGCTACCATCAGTCCTGTGTCATGCCAACAGTAAAGCATCTTGAGACCATTCATGTGTGGGGTTGCTTCTCAGCCAAGGGAGTGGGCTCACTCACAATTTTGCCTAACACCACAGCCATGAATAAAGAATGGTATCAACACATCCTCTGAGAGAAACTTCTCCCAACCATCCAGGAACAGTTTGGTGACAAACAATGCCTTTTCCAGCATGATGGAGCACCTTGCCATAAGGCAAAAGTGATAACTAAGTGGCTCGGGGAACAAAACGTAGATATTTTGGGTCCATGGCCAGGAAACTCCCCAGACCTTAACCCCATTGAGAACTTGTGGTCAATCCTCAAGTGGCGGGTGGACAAACAAAAACCCACAAATTCTGACAAACTCCAAGCATTGATTATGCAAGAATGGGTTGCCATCAGTCAGGATGTGGCCCAGAAGTTAATTGACAGCACGCCAGGGCAGATTGCAGAGGTCTTGAAAAAGGGTCAACACTGCAAATATTGACTCTTTGCATCAACTTAATGTAATTGTCAATAAAAGCCTTTGACACTTATGAAATGCTTGTAACTATACTTCAGTATTCCATATTAACATCTGACAAAAATATCTAAAGACACTGAAGCAGCAAACCTTGTGGAAATTAATATGTGTCATTCTCAAAACTATTGGCCACGACGGTATGCTTCATTTACATTTACATTACATTTAAGTCATTTAGCAGACGCTCTTATCCAGAGCGACTTACAAATTGGTGCATACACCTTATGACAACCAGTGGAACAGCCACTTGCATCTAAATCTTGTTGGGGGGGAGAAGGATTACCTACCCTTACTTACCCTATCCTAGGGTATCCTATCCTTCATGATTAACAACTCATGGTGTAATCATAACAACATACAGGAACTCAAGTCCTTCTGCTCACCCGAACTAGAATTCCTTACAATCAAATGCTGGCCATATTATCTCCCAAGAGAATTCTAGTCAGTTTTCATCACAGCTGTGTATAATACCCCCTCAAGCAGACAATGCGACGGCCCTCAAGGAACTTCATTGGGCTCTATGTCAACTGAAAACCATATATCTTGGAGGCTGCATTTATTGTGACTCTGGATTTTTCTATCAGCATATTTATTGCAGCACTCGTGCGGACAATACACTCGATCACTACTACTCTAACTTCCGCAATGCATACAAGGCCCTTCCTTCACGACTCCATCTTGCTCCAACCGTCTTAAAGGCAGAAACTCAAACAGGATGTACTCGTGACTAGAACCATTCAACGCTGGTCTGACCAATCGGAATCCACGCTTCAAGATTGTTTTGATCACGCGGACTGGGACATGATCCGGGCAGCCTCAGAGAATAACATCGATCTATACACTGACTAGGTGAGTGAGTTTGTAAGGACGAGACAGCTTATAGGGAGATGGTAATGGCACTCAGAGTTTGGTGTCAGGAAAACAACCTCTCACTCAATATCAACAAAACAAAGGAGATTATCGTGGACTTCAGGAAACAGCAGAGGGAGCACCCCCCTATCCACATCGAAGGGACAGTAGTGGAGAAGGTGGAAAGTTTTAAGTTCCTCGGCATACACATCACAAACAAACTGAAATGGTCCACCCACACAGACAGTGTGGTGAAGAAGGCGCAACAGCGCCACTTCAACCTCAGGAGGCTGAAGAAATTTGGTTTGTCACCTAAAACCCTCACAAACTTTTACAGATGCACAATCGAGAGAATCCTGTCGGGCTGTATCACCGCCTGGTACAGCAACTCCACCGCCTTCAACCGCAAGGCTCTCCAGAGGGTGGTGCGGTATGCACAACGCAACACCGGGGGCAAACTACCTGCCCTTCAAGACACCTACAGCACCCAATGTCACAGGAAGGCCAAAAAGATCATCAAGGACAACAACCACCCAAGCCACTGCCTGTTCACCCCGCTACCATCCAGAAGGCGAGGTCAGTACAGGTGCATCAAACCTGGGACCGAGCGACTGAAAAACAGCTTCTATCTCAAGGCCATCAGACTGCTAAACAGCAATCACTAACTCAGAGAGAGAGGCTGCTGCCTACAGACTCAAATCCCTGGCCACTTTAATAATGTTAACATATCTTACATTACTCATCTCATATGTATATACTGTACCTTATACCATCTATTGCACCTCGCCTATGCCCCTCGGCCATCGCTCATCCATATATTTAAATGTGCATATTCTTATTCCATCCCTTTAGATGTGTGAATTAGGTAGTTGGGGAATTGTTACATTACATAGATATTACTGCACTGCTGGAACTAGAAGCACAAGCATTTCACTACACTCGCATTAACATCTGCTAACCATGTGTCTGTGACCAATAAAATTTGATTATTAAACTCACCTTCTGCACCTGTTTCCTGACTCCCGGCATATACGTTACAGAATACCACCTCACAATACGGACGCAGCAGAAGATAAAACCTTCTTCCAGATGGTCAATGAACAGGGTCATCTAATCAACCAACACCACGACCAAATGGCGCACCTGGATAGGACCATGAGGGAGGTCCCTCGACACCACCAGCGAGGTTCTCCATACCCCTATCAAAGGGCCTCCTACCACTGGATCTTTATATATACACCACTTGGATCATGTTTCAGTAATAATGAAATCAGACCTTCTTGTTGCATGTCTGATAATCTACCGTTTATATATGAGTGGTTAAAACATGCTAATAACGGTCCTCTGAGGATATAAAAAAAATTGGTATACTTCCACTGGTATGCCATCCAGCCCTGGAGTTTTCCCAGACTTAAATCAAATCAAAGTTTATTTGTCACGTGTGCCAAATACAACAGGTAGACATTACAGACATTACAGTGAAATTCTTACTTCCCGGCTCTAACCAACAGTGCAAAAAAGGTATTAGGTGAACCATAGGTAAGTAAAGAAATAAAAACAAAAGACAATGAAAAAAAAGAAAGAAGCGAGGCTATATACAGTAGCGAGCCTATAACAGTAGCGAGGCTATATACAGGCATCGGTTAGTCGGGCTGATTGAGGTAGTATGCACATGTAGATATGGTTAAAGTGACTATGCATATATGATAAACAGAGAGTAGCAGTAGCGTAAAAGAGGGGTTGGCGGGTGGTGGGTGGCGGGACACAATGCAGATAGCCTGGTTAGGCAATGTGCTGGGGCACTGGTTGGTCGGGGCCAACTGAGGTAGTTTGTACATGAATGTATAGTCAAAGTGACTATGCATATATAATAAACAGAGAGTAGCAGCAGTGTAAAAGAGGGGTTGGGGGGGCACACAATACAAATAGTCCAGGTAGCCATTTTATTACCTGTTCAGTAGTCTTATGGATAAAAAACTGTTAAAAGGCCTTTTTGTCCTAGACTTGGCACTCCGGCACCGCTTGCCATGCGGTAGTAGAGAGAACAGTCTATGACAGGCGTGGCTGGGGTCTTTGACCATTTTTAGGGCCTTTCTTTGAGACCGCCTGGTGTAGAGGTCCTGGATGGCAGGCAGCTTTGCCCCAGTGATGCACTGGGCCATACACACTACCCTCTATAGTACCTTGATGTCGGAGCCCGAGCAATTGCCGTACCAGGCAGTGATGCAACCATGCTCTCGATGTTGCAGCTGTAGAACCTTTTGAGGATCTGAGGACTCATGCCAAATTATTTTAGTTTCCTGAGGGGGAATAGGCGTTTGTCGTGCCCTTTTCACGACTGTCTTGGTGTTTGGACCATTCTAGTTTTTTGGTGAGGTAGACATCAAGGAACTTGAAGCTCTCAACCTGCTCCACTACAGCCCCTGTCAATAAGAATGGGGGCATGCTCGGTCCTCCTTTTCCTGTAGTCCACAATCATCTCCTTCGTCTTGTTACGTTGAGGGATAGGTTGTTATTCTGGCACCACCCAGCCAGGTCTCTGACCTCCTCCCTATAGGCTGTCTCGTCATTGTCGGTGATCAGGCCTACCACTGATGTGTCGTCTGCGAACTTAATGATGGTGTTGCGGAGTCGTGCCTGGCCATGCAGTCGTGGGTGAAAAGGGAGTACAGGAGGGGACTGAGCCTGCACCCCTGAGGGGCTCCAGTGTTGAGGATCAGCGTGGCAGATGTGTTGCTACTAGAGGTCGACCGATTATGATTATTCAACGCCGATACCAATACCGATTATTGGAGGGCCACAAAAATCCGATACCGATTAATCGGTCCATTTTTAAAAAATGTATTTGTAATAATGACAATTACAACAATACTGAATGAACACTTATTTTAACTTAATATAATACATCAATAAAAATCCATTTAGACTCAAATAAATAATGAAACATGTTCCATTTGGTTTAAATAATGCAAAAACAAAGTGTTGGAGAAGTAAAAGTGCAATATGTGCCATGTAAAAAAGCTAACGTTTGAGTTCCTTGCTCAGAACATGAAAACATATGAAAGCTGGTGGTTCCTTTCAACATGAGACTTCAATATTCCAAGGTAAGAGGTTTTAGGTTGTAGTTAATATAGTATTTATAGGACTATTTCTCTCTATACCATTTGTATTTCATATACCTTTGACTATTGGATGTTCTTATAGGCACTTTAGTATTGCCAGTGTAACAGTATAGCTTCCGTCCCTCTCCTCGCCCCTACCTGGGCTCGAACCAGGAACACATCGACAACAGCCACACTCGAAGCAGCATTACCCATTGCTCCCATTGCCCCACAAAAGCCACCCTTGCGGAGCCAGGAGAAAAAGTACTCCAAGTGTCAGAGCGAGTGACGTTTGAAACACTATTAGCGCGCACCCCGCTAACTAGTTAGCCATTTCACATCGGTTACACCAGCCATTAGGCTGATAGGCTTGAAGTCATAAACAGCGCTGTGCTTGCGAAGAGCTGCTGGCAAAACGCACGAAAGTGCTGTTTGAATGAATGCTTACGAGCCTGCTGCTGCCTACCATCGCTCAGTCAGACTGCTCTATCAAATCATAGACTTAATTATAACATAACACACAGAAATACAAGCCTTTGGTCATTAATATGGTCAAATCTGGAAACTATCATTTCGAAAACAAAACGTTTATTATTTCAGTGAAATACGGAACCGTTCGGTATTTTATCTAACAGGTGGCATCCCTAAGTCTAAATATTCTTATTACATTGTACAACGTTCAATGTTATGTCATAATTACGTCAAATTCAGGCAAATTAGTTCGCAATGAGCCAGGCTGCCCAAACTGTTGCATATACCCTGACTCTGCGTGCAATGAACACAAGATAAGTGACACAATTTCACCTGGTTAATACTGCTTGCTAACCTGGATTTCTTTTAGCTAAATATGCTGGTTTAAAAATATATACTTCTGTGTATTGATTTTAAGAAAGGCATTGGTGTTTATGGTTAGGTACAGTTGTGCAACGATTGTGCTTTTTTTTCGCAAATACGCTTTTGTTAAATCATCCCCCAGCGTTGCATCGATTATATGCAACACGCTAGATAAACTAGTAATATCATCAACCATGTGTAGTTAACTAGTGATTATGATTGATTGATTGTTTTTTCTAAGTTAAGTTTAATGCTAGCTAGCAACTTACCTTGACTTCTACTGCATTCGCGTAACAGGCAGTCTCCTCATGGAGTGCAATGAGGGCAGGTGGTTATAGCGTTGGACTAGTTAACCGTAAGGTTGCAAGATTGAATCCTAGAGCTGACAGGGTGAAAATATGTTGTTCTGCCCCTGAACAAGGCAGTTAATCCACCGTTCCTAGGACGTCATTGAAAATAAGAATGTATTCTTACCTGACTTGCCTAGTTAAATAAAGATTGTATAAAATTTAAATCGCCGTCCAAAAATAATAAATACCTATTTATTATCGGCCCTAATTAATCGGCCATTCCGATGAATTGGTCGACCTCCAGTTGCTACCTAACCTCACCACCTGGGGGCCGCCCGTCAGGAAGTCCAGGATCCAGTTGCAGAGTGAGGTGTTTAGTCCCAGGATCCTTAGCTTAGTGATGAGCTTTGAGGGCACTATGGTGTTGAACGCTGAGCTGTAGTCAATGATTAGCTTTCTTACTAGGTGTTCCTTTTGTCCAGGTGGGAAAGGGCAGTGTGAAGTGCAATAGAGATTGCATCATCTGTGGATCTGTTAGGGCGGTATGCAAATTGGAGGGTTTCTGGGATAATGGTGTTGATATGAGCCATGACCAGCCTTTCAAAGCTTTAATTACATCAGGAAGTTCCTCCTCTGTTATTTGGCCTTCACATGAGTTTTTCTGTTCAGATGTTAATTTTACATTATTAATTGGGGGAAAAAACCCATACAATTAGCTTCGATTAGTGGAGATGGAGGAGACTGAAACGAACACATTCTTAAAGTACTTCAGTTCCTCTTTCAAAATATTGTTCAGTACATCATGAGTGACTCAATTTGTAACAAATTTCAAAACATTTTTTGTTGATGATCTAAAAATAATTTGGTGCATTTTTCCCCATATTCCATCTAGTCCGCTTTATTTTTTAATACAATGCTCAAAAAAATAAAGGGAACACTAAAATAACACATCCTAGATCTGAATGAAATATTCTTATTAAATACTTTTTTCTTTACATAGTTGAATGTGCTGACAACAAAATCACACAAAAATGATTAATGGAAATCAAATTGATCAACGTGGCGTTGGTGGATGGAGCGAGACATGATGTCCCAGATGTGCTGAATTGGATTCAGGTCTGGGGAACGGGCAGACCAGTCCATAGCATCAATGCCTTCCTCTTGCAGGAACTGCTGACACACTCCAGCCACATGAGGTCTAGCATTGTCTTGCATTAGGAGGAACCCAGGGCCAACTGCACCAGCATATGGTCTCACAAGGGATCTGAGGATCTCATCTCGGTACCTAATGGCAGTCAGGCTACCTCTGGCGAGCACATGGAGGGCTGTGCGGCCCTCCAGCAGAACGTTCTCCACGGTGTCTCCAGACTCTGTCACGTCTGTCAAATGTACTCAGTGTGAACCTGCTTTCATCTGTGAAGAGCACAGGGCGCCAGTGGCGTTGGTGTTCTCTGGCAAATGCCAAACGCCCTGCACAGTGTTGGGCTGTAAGCACAACCCCCACCTGTGGACGTCGGGCCCTCATACCACCCTCATGGAGTCTGTTTCTGACCGTTTGTGCAGACACATGCACATTTGTGGCCTGCTGGAGGTCATTTTGCAGGGCTCTGGCAGTGCTCCTCCTGCTCCTCCTTGCACAAAGGCGGAGGTAGCGGTCCTGCTGCTGGGTTGTTGCCCTCCTACGGCCTCCTCCACGTCTCCTGATGTACTGGCCTGTCTCCTGGTAGCGCCTCCATGCTCTGGACACTACGCTGACAGACACAGCAAACCTTCTTGCCACAGCTCGCATTGATGTGCCATCGTGGATGAGCTGCACTACCTGAGCCACTTGTGTGGGTTGTAGACTCATTCGTCTCATTCTACCACTAGAGTGAAAGCACCGCCAGCATTCAAAAGTGACCAAAACATCAGCCAGGAAGCATAGGAACTGAGAAGTGGTCTGTGGTCACCACCTGCAGAACCACTCCTTTATTGGGGGTGTCTTGTTAATTGCCTATAATTTCCACCTGTTGTCTATTCCATTTGCACAACAGCATGTGAAATTTATTGTCAATCAGTGTTGCTCTCTAAGTGGACAGTTTGATTTCACAGAAGTGTGATTGACTTGGAGTTACATTGTGTTGTTTAAGTGTTCCCTTTATTTTTTGGAGCAGTGTAGATGAGTACTGCATTGCATGGCCTCTAAAGGCACATTTAAAATAGTCCCATATGATATTGGCATCTGCTGTACCTACGTTATGTCGGGAAAAAGTCAGTTATAAATTCTCCTGTCCTAGTTAAAAACAAGTTATCATCCAGTAGACTGATTAAATATATCCTTGCCCACATGGAAATTCTGTAAGAGTAATATATATGGCAATTATGTGATGGTCCGACCGCATTCTGTCCCCTAATGTGTTTATGTTAATGAACGATCAATTACCATGAGGCCGGCAGTCTTTTGCATGACAATAACCGTCTGAGAAAATGTCATGGCCGCCACAGCCTTAATTAATCCTGCATATTACAGTGGCATATTGCTGGTTGTGCATGTTACCTGTAGCTCTTGAACCCAGGAACAGTGCCAGTAAGACATGTTGCACCATTTGACAAAGAACTGCCTCTCTGGTCGGCCGGCCAATGGGACAGGGTCCGGAGCCTCAGCTGGGAGGTCCAGGGGGCGGGGCACAGGTGTAGGGGGCGGAGGTTCACCCCACTTCCAGGTCAGAACCTTCTGGACTTTACCCTTCATGCCTGGGCACTGAGAGAAATTCAGGAACAGATATACATTCACAAAGAAATATCTTGTGTAGAAAATACCTTCTTTGTTAATCATGTCAACACCACATATTGCATTTATATCTGCAATCTTCCATCATTATACATTTTTAAAACAATGCCAGCATATACGAGGAGAGTTAAATTGCAGCTGTATAGCTGACTCAACTCAAATCAAGAATTCCATATGATGTAGGTGTAGCCACCCACACACGTAAAACAGAACATGGTCTCTTTAATAATCATGTACATCCAACACCCATACGTTGAGAATCTCTCTCTCTCTCTCTCTCACAGACATACACAGGGTGGCAGGGCTCACCATGCAGCGTGGGCAGATCCATTCCCCGTTGGGTATCTCGGGGAGGGGGGGGTTGAGACAGTGGATGTGGTAGGAGGAGGTACAAGTGTCACAGCACAGCAGCTCTCCTCCATCCTTACACACCCTGCAGAACTCTATGTGATGGTCATCCTCCTCCTCTACCCATCCCTCATCCCTCCCCACCTCCTCGTCCTCCCCCTCTCCCTCAGACAGCTCCTCTCTGGCCTCCCACTGGATCCCCTCTTTCTCCTGCAGGGAGGGAGGAACAAAAAGAGAGTGGGAGGAGAGAGCGGGGGGGGGTAGTGAAAGTGCAGGAAGGGGAGTGAGGAGGGAGAGGGAGGAGGTGGGGGGGTGTGATGGAGGGGAAGCGAGAGTGGGGTGATGAAGGGGAAGGGGAAGGAGAGAGAAAGATAGGAGGAGTGAAAGAGAGAAGGACCAGGACAGAAAAAGTTCAACATCAAAAATAGGATATCACACCAATCTTTAGTCATTAAAGAGAAAATACATACAGTGTATACAAGCAATATGGTGTAAACTCTACCTAACCATGGGTTGGACTATGGGCCAACTTCAGACTGGGTACATTCTGTACTTACACAGTGGGGGCAGCTCCACTTGCCCTCAGGGGCCTTTTCCATGTCGGGGTCCAGACAGACCATGTGGTAGGCCCTGGGACAGGTGTCACACAGGATGATCTCCCCTCCCTGCTGGCACACCTCACAGTAGTCCTGGTGGTCTGTCTCATAGCCGTCACCATCGTCCTCAACTGGGATTGGAAGAGGAGGAGTTAGGGGGGGAGGAGTTAGGAGAGAAGAGGAGGAGTTAGGACGGAGGGGGATTGTACATGATGATAGTCCTGTTAAAATCATCTAATATTATCAGAGGATTGGCTGAGAGCCAGATCCTTGGTTTCAGCCCAGAGCAACGACATTTGATTCCTCTAGTCACACGATCATCAGCAACACAATTAGTTGAATCAAGTGTGTTAGTGCTGGACTGTAACAAAAGCCTGCACCCCCTATAGCTCTCCTGATCTAAGGTATGTGACTGACCACTAGTCTACATGCTATAGCCAAAGCTATAGCATGTAGACACCTCCATAGCATGGAATGAAAGGTCAAGAGATGACAGTTGGGTTTCCATGCCAACCTTTCTTCTTCTTCTTGGCGGTCTTGGCCTTCTTCTTGGAGCGGCTGCTGTGGCTGTTGGAGCCGTCCGACACTTCAAAGGTCCCGTCGTCAAAGTCACTCTCCACGTCAAGCTCATCCTCCTCACTCTGACAACAACACAGGGAGAGAAACAGAGACCAAGATACAATGATAGAATTGTGGGACAAGTATGGCAAGGCTTACTGCATACCAGTTGATTCTCAGGCAAGTTAGTTTTCTTACCGAGGATCTCTTCCTCTTGCTGTTGAAGCCTCCCAGTTTGATCTTGAGCGGAGCCACCTTCTTGGCTTTGGGCTTGGGGACGGGCTTAGGGTTGGGCTTGGACCTCCTGCGAGCATTGGGGCCTGCAGAGGGAGATGGAGTTCAGTTATTCCCTTATTCTACAACGAATCCCCAACAATTAATATTATACATGCTCCCTCCATCAGCACTCTTATTTATTTTATTTATTTAACTTATTCCTCACCTTTGCCCTCTTTGGTCTTGGCCTTGCGGAGTGGGGGTGCGAGTATAGCTACAGGTACGGAAGCGGGTGTCGCTGGAGGGGAGTCTTTAGCAGCACTACCCCCCACCCCTGTATCCCCTCCTGCCTCTGTCCCTGCCACCACCATGCTTTCCACGGCCGCAGCCACGTTGGCAGCTGCCAGGGCTGCGTTGGCACTGGCACAGCCCTACAGAGGGTTAGACAAGGCAGGATGGAAATCATGACTGTTGCTATAAAGAACATGCAATCATAGTCAAAATACGTTTGGAATGTATCGTATTATCAATGTTATGTAATAGCAATGTAATGTCATGTTATAGCAATGTAATAGCAATGTAATGTCATCTTATAGCAATGTAATGTCATGTAATAGCAATGCCTTGTATTGGGTTGTGTTACCTTCAGAGGGTTATTGGTGCTGAACTCCCTCCACTTGGCCATCATCAGAGTCATCATCCTGGACACAGCGATCTTGGGGTTCTTGGCTGCGATGAGGGGTCTGGGGAAGTGAGGGAAAAGGAGAGGCAGAGGTTACGTTTGGGGCACTCTACAGGGGGGCGGCAGAAAGTGGAAATGTTTGGGGTTTTCAGGGTTACAGTATTTTCAACATAACTTCCATTTGCTCTGAAAAACAGATGTGGAGACTCCGTTCAAGCATCTTTTTACGCCTGCTATGTTAGTTTCAGTTCGGGGTCGAAGTAGGGGCAGTTTCAGACTGGTCGTAGCTAGCTCAGTCACACACAGATATGAAGTAACTTTCTCCCCGATCCACAAAAGCTGCGCTATCCAAGTGAAGTGGTACGGAAATGTGCTACAGTGGAAACAGAAGGAGAAAGTAGAAAACATGAGATGTGAGAGAGGTGTGTTAACCTGACAAACTGGCTGAAGGCCTTGTAGTTGGTGATGGTGGTGTAGTCCTTCTGAGTGAAGACATGGTCGATGTCTTTCATGCCCCAGTCCTCCAGCAGCTGAGTCGAGCTCTTGGGCTCCTGGAGAGGGGGCGGAGGGAGGATATCATTACATTCAGGGTCACTGAGCCAAAAGGGTCATTAAGTGCATTGCAGGGGCTGCTTCAAATCCAAACAGAGAACAGCTCCAACGTCTCCCTTGTTCACCCCACCTGCACTGCCCACCTCTTAGCCTTCATCCTCACCTGGCTATCTTCATCATCATCTTCATCCTCATCTTTCTCTAGTTCTGGTTCTTTGCGTTTACTCTTGGAGCTGGATGAGCCTCCTCCTCCTTTCTCCTTCTCTCCACTCGTCCCTCCTCCCTTCTTCTTGTCTTTGGAGGAGCTGGAGCGCTTCTTCTTCTTCCCCCTCGGTGCGTAATCACTTCCCTCGCTTTCTGACCTGGCCCTACCTCCTCCTCCCTCTTCCTCCTCCCTCGCTGCTTGCTCTACTGCTATGAAGGGTCCTGGTGAGCTGACTGGCACCTCCTGAGAGGAAACAAAATGAGTCAACATAGATGCAAATATGAAGAAAAAAATCTCACAAATGCTGAAAATGTATACTAAAGACAGGTCAAAAGGGTCAAAGGCTAGGGGCTATCCGTATTGTTATTATTATACTTCAAAATGCATTCTTCCCTCCCAACTTCCTTGGAGAAATCCCTGATATCAGTGACTAGGATACTTCATGTAAGGAAGGATGATGCCCATCCTACCTCTCTGACAGGTCTTGGTCTCTTGCTGATCCTGCTCTCACGGCTCTTCTTGGCTTTCTTCTTCTTCTTTGACTTGGTGGGGACCTCGACGTCAGACACAGCCTCTTCTGGTTCCTTCTCGTCTGCCGATGGAAAGGGTACAGGAATTGATTGAATAAAATGCATAATTGATTGAGATAATTATATTCATAAAAATATATTCATAAATTACCATGGGATTTGTATAAAATTCTAAAACTGTCAACTACAGAAAAGCTTTACTGACAGTGTTTTGGATCAATTTTGATATAAAGAACGCACTGCACGTCTGTTGCCAGTTCAGTACTAAACAGAGGCATGACTCCTGTGACTTTGCCAGCAAATGGTCGTGGACGCAACTTCTAACAACAACACGCATGCATTGACAGTGTAAATATTTACGCACTCTCTATTGGTAGCTAGCTAACGTGCTATCAAGTTTGCCAGCTAGCGTAGAAGCAAAACATTAGACTAGCTAGCTAACTGGGCTGCCTTGTGTAAATTGTCACTACTAGTAACCAGACTAGAGTAGCTAGCAAATCAGCTAGCTAACTAGCTAATGTAACGTTAACTAACGTTCCCAACCTGCAAGCCTGTTCTGAAAAAAAATATTGCTGTCTTACCATGTGCAAGTGCCGTAGGTTCCAAGTCTTCCCTCTCGTCCTCGCTTCCCGACATATTTCAATAATAATGAATTTAAATTAAAAGCGAGCTAATCCCTCCACCGAACCCTGTCCGATCTTGTGAGGGAGGGGGGCAAATGACGTGTGGGTGGTGGAGAATGGAACGGGGGTGTCCTGGGGAGGGGGGCTCGCTGTAAGAAGAAAAAAAACCTTTGCTTGAATTAGCAATCCTATTGGTATTTTTCGAATAACAATAAATATTTATTACAGTGACAGGTCACGGTGTGACATGTTAACTATCTTATTACATCGAAAAACATTTGTTTTCAATTAGCATGCCTCTGTCCACACCGCACAGGAAGCTGTAGCAATGGACACCCGTCAATCATCGTGTATTGAATAGATAGGTGCATTACAGTACTCTCTGCAATACTGCCCCACTCGCGATACAAACTCAATTTAGGCAAACTTACAGTTACAGTCAGGGTTCAAGTGAAACCCCTAAGACTTGTGAGAAACTTACTGTAGTCCCTGTTAGAGATGGGTTTCCTTCGTGTAATAATTGTCTCTCAGCAATGGTATTGGTCTTTAATATAAATTAATGAGCAACAATATCCAGTAAAATATGTCGTTAATGACCCTGCAAAACAGGTTGCACACTCTCCGTCCCCCTTCTCTCCCCCAGCCTCAGTGGCTAGCAGAGCTTAGCTAACATCCTCACAAACACACAAAGGGGGCAGACATCCCAGAATAATCCTCCCTCCCTCGGACTCACACAACTCTGCATAGTTACCTCGCAACAGACAGACCATAATACTCAGCTTGCACGCACCTCCCCCCTCTACACACACACACATACATGCTCATGCACATACATTTCTACTGAACACACACCCTTCATCCCAGCCCCTTAGAAACCCCGTTGTCATGGATACACTCCTCCCCCCACTCTCTCTCTGACAGACCATAATACTCCAGCCACCAACATCCCATAATAAACACAACTCCTAAAAAGACAGGAGAAAAAATACCAGTCACATGGTCTCCAGGGAAACTCTAGGCCACTGGTGACAGACCATAATATTCACAGACTGTCCACCTGGCATGTCTTCCACTGCACCCAGAAGACCTATGGAAGCCCACATGTAGGCTAGGCTACCACTGTGCGTACTTACAGACTGCACTCACAGTATAGGACTGCTTTATAACACTTGCAAGGGAATAACTCTAGGCCAACAGTACTGAAGTACATGGTACACATGGCATAGTCTTAAATACACACCACAACACAATAGGTTTACCACTCACATATTAGGCATCTGTCTCTGGACTCAACAGAACAACTTATGGGATGGCACAGTACAGTTGGGGTCCATTGTCCCCATAGCCCTCACAGCATGCAGTGCTGTGGACAGGGTAGAGAAAACTAGAATGTGAAACAGGGTCAACATTGCATTGACAGCCACAGAGAATTCAACCATATAGAAGAGCATCTAAAGCAATGGTTCCCAACCAGGGGTACTAGGACTCCTGGGGGTACCTGGCCTATCCACAGGGGGTACTTAAGAAGACTCATCAGACCATAGGCCTACTGGAAAAATGCACGAGGGGGTACCTCAGGTGGGCAGAGCAAAATTCAGCTGGTGCTACAGTAGCTTCTACTGGTCCTTCTGTAGCTCAGTTGGTAGAGCATGGCGCTTGTAACGCCAGGGTAGTGGGTTCGATCCCCGGGACCACCCATACGTAGAATGTATGCACACATGACTGTAAGTCGCTTTGGATAAAAGCGTCTGCTACATGGCATATATTAGTAGCTGAAACAGGTTGGAAACCACAGATCGAAAGTATATACAGATGCATTCAGTCTTGAATTGGGCAACAGATGGTCAATAGATTGCATGACCAGGAATGTTAATATTTTGATGCTGTATTTGCAAACACACTACCTGACGGCATTGGCATGTTTTTATTTTGTATTTTACTTAACATTTAACTATCAAATCAAATAAAATGTTATTAGTCACATGCACTGAATACAATAGGTGTAGACCTTACAATGAAATGCTTACATATGAGCCCCTAACCAACATTGCAGTTTAAAAAAAATACGGATAAGAATAAGAAATAAAAGTAACAAGTAATTAAAGAGCAGCAGTAAAATAACAATAGCGAGACTATATACAGGGGGGTACCGGTACAGCGACAATGTGCGGGGGCACCGGTTAGTTGAGCTAATATGTACATGAAGGTAGAGTTATTAAAGTGACTATGCACAGATGATAGGCAATCCAGTTAAGAACAAATTCTTATTTACAAAGATGGCCTACCCCAGCCATACCCTAACCCGGGCGACGCTGGGCAATTTTGCGCAGCCCTATGGGACTCCCAATCACGGCCTGTTGTGATACAGCCTGGAATCAAGCCAGGGTCTGTAGTGACACCTCTAGCACAGAGATCCAGTGCCTTATACCGCTGCGCCACTCAGGAGCCCTGTAGACAGAAACATTTAAAACACCTTGTGACAACTGCAGATGTAAAAAAGAGCTCTATCAATTAGATTTGATAGATTGATTTATACCCTAATGTGTTAGGACTGAATCAGTGATACGTTTCAAGTTATCTGGGATATGTGTGATGGATGCATTGTGTTTACATGGATGGACTGTCATGCATCACTCTGAATGGTTGGACTTTTCTAGATGGCAGACAATAGAATGGTATCATGTTGGTGTGTGTGTGCGTGTGAGTGCATTTCTTACCTCCCTCTCTCACCATCCCCGTCAGGTCTCTGCAAGTAAATTCCTCATAGCCCAGTGTTCCTGAAACCAAACACGGTTCATTTTGTGACTTTGTTTCTGTATCGCTGATATTGATTTATCAGTAGTACATTATCAGCATATCAACCAGGCTTTTGCACCACTGTAAAGTTTATATCCTGCTTTTTTCCCCAGAGGAAATAAGCAGACGAAGAAAATTCAATTGTTGAAGGTTAAATACACCCACGACACACACAGGAATCCAGACAAAAGGGGCGGGCGAGCAGGCAGATCCTTAAAAACGTAGAACCTGTCCAGTAGACATGTCTTCTGGTGCTGTACTAAATAGCTTGGGATCCTACTCCCTCTACAGGTCAAGTGCACTGACTGTGCCCTGGATGCAAGAGGCCCTACACCAGAATAATCTCCGCCTGGGTGGGGTTTAATTAGTTATGTTTCTACTGGGGTAATGGTCAATTGAAATTCAGATAGTTTTTATTGTTGAGCTGTAAAGTGTATGTCTTCCAGGTATGACTGTTATTGTTCAAAAGGAGTTGCCACACCAAACCTGGAGGGAACCCAATGTTTCTCTACACCTGTCTGCCAGTGTGTCCAGCCCAGGTGTAGTGAGCCATTACTCTCTCTGTCTTTCTGACTGCACACCTCATAACATTTCCCCTCGCCATGACCCCAAGTCCCAATGTCAGACCATTTTCTGTTGTCTGCGATTGGATGCTCCGTTACCCCCCAAACCCATACACCCCCCTTCCATTTAATAACACCTGAATCCCATAGTATTCACAGCACCCTACACACAAACACACGCATGCACACGCACGCACGCACACACACACACACACATTCCACTCTTATGCCCCATACCCACTCAACCCACACAGATTCCACTCTTATCCCCCTATACCCACTCAATCCACACACACATTCCACTCTTATCCCTCCCCCTATACCCACTCAACCCACACACTCCCCCTAGCTTCCCTGTCTCAGGCCCCTGCCTGACAACCTCTAACCCATAATGCTCACAATCCCCTCCCTTCCTTTCAAAGCCACCGCCACCCCCACACACACACACTGCCTAATAACGCATCAATCCCATAATATTCAGAGCCCCACACACTGCCCCAACCTCCACACATCTGCTGCTCACCCCTCTAACACATCCATCCCATAATATTCTCAGCTCCCTTCACCACCTCTCATACACAGAAACACGCTAGCTTCAGAAGAAACCTCTCTCCCCGGTGGGTGTGCTTTTACAGTAAATGGTAGCGTCTAAGTCAGCTATGACTGCTTTTTTGTTCATACTCAGGCTGAGAAAACAGGAGGGAGGGAGGGAGGGAGGGAGGGAGGGAGGGAGGGAGGGAGGGAGGGAGTGAGGGAGGGAGCGAGGGAGGGAGAGCTATCAAATTTCCATCCCATAATAACCTAAGAGAAGGCTTTGCAATAGAGTTGATGGTTATCAAGGGCGACCATGGGGGAATGAGGTCAGCTGGCCATCCAGTAATAATCAGCACACTATGAGATAACAATAAGTAGAGATATCTGGATGGAGTGGCAGCCCAGCCCTACCTGTTATACTAGCTACATCATAATGCTATAGGGCTGAATTTATATAGCACTTTTTCAATGCTCAAAGCACTGGAACTCACGCCAATATCCACCACCAATCTGTACTTCAAGTTGTATTTCTTTGTAAGATAAAAGTATCCAAGATATAATTTTTTATACACAGAATTCATTCAAAGATATTGAATTATGCCACAGTTGGCCCTTTGAGGTGCGCTGTGCATAACACCTCTGACTGCACCACCCACCTGGATGTTAGGAAACCTCTAAGAAGTTACACAAACTACTAAATAGGCACAGGTGTTGAGGTATCTAGTTCACACCTGCAGCGTGACTATAGACAATCAGAGTGTAAGTGAGGCCATCTAAGATGATAAAAAGGGCTCCAACGGGAGGAAAGACAGATCAAAAAGAGGGGATGTTATTTACGAGAGAGGGGTGAAGGGACGGAGGGATGAGCACAACGGAGGCGCCGGACGTGACAGTGGCGAGCCCATCGCCATGGCATTGCTGGGGGATACAGCGGAAGACGTCACTGAGAGAAATGGACGGACACAAAGGAGGAATACAACATGGAGTAGAGTTTAAAAAAGGAGGGAGGAGGGAAACAGAGAGAGGGACTGTTCAAACGGCGAGAGAGGGAGAGGTTTGAGGAGGTGGGAGGGGGGAGGTTGAGCCAACCTAGAATTAGGTTATTTATTTGTTTGTTTGGAGAGGACCTCGTGTCAATGGGTTCAGGTAGACTATGGTATGCCATCAGATAGTGATATCATTATAGGTCGTAGGGCAGGGGTCAGCAGGGCAACAAGGGCCTCATACACCTCTTTCAACGAGTTAACCAAACATTGTTCAGCACTATTACATTAATTAAATAGGCCTATAAGTGAGTGGGCATAGGTCACCAATCCCATCCCTGGACAGCCAAAGTGTGCAGGTTTTTGTTCATACCTAGCACTAAAACACCTAAATCAACTATTGGAGATCTAACACAAGTAATAACTTAGTTAACTCAGGTGTTCCAGCTCTGGGCCGGAACATACCCCATTAGCACGCACGCACGCACGCACGCACACACAGAGAGTGCTGTACAGGACCATAAGGAAGCACCAACCCCCCTCATTGAACTCTAATATCAGACTTTCCTTCTATCCAACATCCCTGAATGTTCCTTTCGGCCCCCTTTCCCTTTACCCCTTAACCTCAGTTTAACACCCCAGTAGTTTCTCTTCATCCCTCACTCCATCCCTCCCTCCCTCCCCTCCACTTTCGTGATTTATTTGCCTCAGTTCCAATATTTGTTGCCAGTGTGTTTTCTACCCCTTGTCTAAATGTCACCCCTTCTTCTAAGACGATATAGAGAGGCAGAGAAAGAGCGAAGGAGAGGGTAAGTACAGGGGGGATAGAGGAGGGGAGGGGAGGAACTCGTAAAAAGAGCAACAAAGTTTGGGAAGATTAAACATTAGGTAAGACACTTTCTCACATACATATATACACAAAAAAACAGTGTCACAATTCCTGGACGAGGGGTAGGTGTAGTCATCTCTATATCAAATCACATTTTATTTGTCACATGCGCCGAATACAACAGGTAGACCTTACAGTGAAATGCTTACTTAAAGCCCTTAACCAACAATGCAGTTTTAAGAAAATACCCCCAAAAAGTACGAGATAAAAATAACAAATAATTAAAGAGCAGCAGTAAATAACAATAGCGGGGCTATATACAGGTACCAGTACAGAGTCAATGTGTCAATGTGCGGGGGCACCGGTGTCGAGGTAATTGAGGTCATTTTGAACATGTAGGTAGAGTTATTAAAGTTGCTATGCATAAATAATAATAGAGAGTAGCAGCAGCGTTGGGGGGGCAATGGAAATAGTCTGGGTAGCCATTTGATTAGCTGTTGAGGAGTCTTCTGGCATGGGAGTAGAAGCTGTTTAGAAGCCTCTTGGGCCTAGACTTGGCGCTCCAGTACTGCTTGCCTTGTGGTAGCAGAGAGAACAGTCTATGACTAGGGTAGATGGAGTCTTTGACAATTTTTAGGGTTTTCCTCTGACATCACTTGGTATAGAGGTCCTGGATGGCAGGAAGCTTGGCCCCGGTAATGTACTGGGTTGTACACACTACCGTCTGTAGTGCCTCGCGGTCGGATGCCGACCAGTTGCCAAACAAGGCAGTGATGCAACCTGTCAGGATGCTCTCGATGGTGCAGCTGTAAAATGTTTTCAGTTTCCCGAGGAGGAATAGCTTTTATCGTGCCCTCTTCACGACTCTCTTTGTGTGCTTGGACCGTGTTAGTTTGTTAGTGATGTGGACACCAAGTCTCTCAACGAAGCTCTCAACCAGCTCCACTACAGCCCCGACAATGGGGGGGGTGCTCGGTCCTCCTTTTCCTGTAGTCCACAAACCTTTGTCTTGATCACGTTGAGGGAGAGGTTGTTGTCCTTGCTCCACACATTCAGGTCTCTGACCTCCTACATATAGGCTGTCTCATCGTTGTCGGTGATCAGGCCTACCACTGTTGTGTCATCAGCAAACTTAATGAATATGGTCCTGGAGTCGGGCCTGGCCGTGCAGTCATGAGTGAACAGGGAGTACAGGAGGGGACTGAGCACGCACCCCTGAGGGGCCCCAGTGTTGAGGATCAGTGTGGTGGATGTGTTGTTACCTACCATTACCACCTGGGGGCAGCCTGTCAGGAAGTCAAAGATCTAGTTGCAGAGGGAGGTGTTTAGTCCCAGGGTCCTTCATCTTCTGCTGGGTATTTCTTAAAGGCCACAGTAACCACTGCACGTTTCAGTCAAACACACAATGTAGCATCAGTGAGAACCTGTAGCTAGGACCACTGAATGAACAGAGACATATTCTGACAGGTGCTTTTAATGTTCTTAGAAACTGGTGAAACAAACAAACACACACACACACGCACGCACGCATGCTCTAAATGAACCATTCAGCATAATTCTGTTTAGCTCTCCCTCTCTCCAGTCCGGGTCACATATTATATTATGTCTTGTGCTTAACATGCACAATGGAACCCATGCCATTCATCAGTGTTAATGTACTGCAGTGTAACCATTACACAGTGTCCCCTCCCTCTGACTGCCACCCTACATCTCTTCTACCTCCCTCCCTCCCTCCTTTATAACCCATCACTCCCATCTCACCATTCTCACTTTCTTTCTGTCTTTTACGGGACTGGACACACATTCGTTTTCTTAACGAGGGGAAGCAACCAAGGGACAAACAGCAGAGAGGAAAAATGCTTTTTTACATATTTACCTATCGAAATATTAGGGGCTTTTTTGGATGTTGACTTTCCCTCACTTTTGTTCTTTGTGTTATAATATTAGTCTCTTTCTCTCTCTCAAACATTTTCTAGAGAGAGAGAGAGAGAGAGAGAGATAGAGGGGAATCAGACAAACAAAAAGTGTCCATTTTGATCACTGTCTGCCAAATCATTGTAAAAAGTAATTTTATTTGGTCAAGAACCATACTATTTGGATTTGACCTTTTTATTTTCTAATTGACTTGTTTTTAGACGTGTACCTGGATAACTTTACATGACAATACCTTCCTATAGGCATGTTTCTGCTATCACAGAGGTGGAAATTGTTCATCTATAACATTGATACCGTTCACTGAGAAATTTGATTTGATTTTCAATCTGGTCAGACACATTTCCAAAGAGAAAAACTACTGGACAGTGCTGGACATGAACTGGTAAGAACCCACATTTATTACTAAGCTGTACTCATCCAGAGAACTTGTTATGTATTATACATAGCGTTTTTTCAAAGAAAATGAAATAGCACCCTCATCTACAGTCTTGATCACAGACCTGATGGTTGTGAATAAGTTGTAAGAGGGAGAGATGAGCTTCTCCGACAAAAAACACATTACTTAACTAACCAGGTCGACCTTCTCCTATCTGCAGATATGAGGGGATCATCCCCAAGCTCGGAACCAGAAACATAGAACTAACTGACACACTGACAGACAACGAGGCTTAGCCGTGGAAACGGGCAGACTGCCGCCCAAGGACACTCACTGACCCCCGGAGACGGACAGACAGACAGTCTGATGCCAACTGTCTCCGCTGTCAATCTCACGGCACAACTCCTCCTGCTGTTGCTATGGGCAACCCACCCGACCATGGCAACCAACTGGCTGTAAGTCTGGCGTTCTGGGAGGGAGAGAAAGAGAGTTTGTTTGTCATGCTATAACTTTTAAAAGATGGTGACGTGCCTCTAAATCTCTTTCTGTCGCTCCCCTTTTTCTCTTTGTCTCTCCCTTGCTGACCCTTTTCTCTCTTGTCCTCTCTCTCTTTCTCTCTCCCTTCACTGTGTCTTCTCTGTCCCTTTTGTCTGCTGGTGTTTCTCTTGTCCTCCCTCCCTTCACTGTGTCTTCTCTGTCCCTTTTGTCTGCTGGTCTTTCTCTTGTCCTCTCTCTCTCCCTTCACTGTGTCTTCTCTGTCCCTTTTGTCTGCTGGTGTTTCTCTTGTCCTCTCTCCCTCCCTTCACTGTGTCTTCTCTGTCCCTTTTGTCTGCTGGTCTTTCTCTTGTCCTCCCTCCCTTCACTGTGTCTTCTCTGTCCCTTTTGTCTGCTGGTCTTTCTCTTGTCCTCTCTCTCTCCCTTCACTGTGTCTTCTCTGTCCCTTTTGTCTGCTGGTGTTTCGCTTGTCCTCTCTCCCTTCACTGTGTCTTCTCTGTCCCTTTTGTCTGCTGGTGTTTCTCTTGTCCTCTCTCTCTCCCTTCACTGTGTCTTCTCTGTCCCTTTTGTCTGCTGGTGTTTCGCTTGTCCTCTCTCCCTTCACTGTGTCTTCTCTGTCCCTTTTGTCTGCTGGTGTTTCGCTTGTCCTCTCTCCCTTCACTGTGTCTTCTCTGTCCCTTTTGTCTGCTGGTGTTTCTCTTGTCCTCTCTCTCTCCCTTCACTGTGTCTTCTCTGTCCCTTTTGTCTGCTGGTGTTTCGCTTGTCCTCTCTCCCTTCACTGTGTCTTCTCTGTCCCTTTTGTCTGCTGGTGTTTCGCTTGTCCTCTCTCCCTTCACTGTGTCTTCTCTGTCCCTTTTGTCTGCTGGTCTTTCTCTTGTCCTCTCTCCCTCCCTTCACTGTGTCTTCTCTGTCCCTTTGGTCTGCTGGTGTTTCTCTTGTCCTCTCTCCCTCCCTTCACTGTGTCTTCTCTGTCCCTTTTGTCTGCTGGTCTTTCTCTTGTCCTCCCTCCCTTCACTGTGTCTTCTCTGTCCCTTTTGTCTGCTGGTGTTTCTCTTGTCCTCTCTCCCTCCCTTCACTGTGTCTTCTCTGTCCCTTTTGTCTGCTGGTCTTTCTCTTGTCCTCCCTCCCTTCACTGTGTCTTCTCTGTCCCTTTTGTCTGCTGGTGTTTCTCTTGTCCTCTCTCTCTCCCTTCACTGTGTCTTCTCTGTCCCTTTTGTCTGCTGGTGTTTCTCTTGTCCTCTCTCTCTCCCTTCACTGTGTCTTCTCTGTCCCTTTTGTCTGCTGGTGTTTCTCTTGTCCTCCCTCCCTTCACTGTGTCTTCTCTGTCCCTTTTGTCTGCTGGTCTTTCTCTTGTCCTCCCTCCCTTCACTGTGTCTTCTCTGTCCCTTTTGTCTGCTGGTGTTTCTCTTGTCCTCTCTCTCTCCCTTCACTGTGTCTTCTCTGTCCCTTTTGTCTGCTGGTGTTTCTCTTGTCCTCTCTCTCTCCCTTCACTGTGTCTTCTCTGTCCCTTTTGTCTGCTGGTGTTTCTCTTGTCCTCTCTCCCTCCCTTCACTGTGTCTTCTCTGTCCCTTTTGTCTGCTGGTGTTTCTCTTGTCCTCTCTCTCTCCCTTCACTGTGTCTTCTCTGTCCCTTTTGTCTGCTGGTCTTTCTCTTGTCCTCCCTCCCTTCACTGTGTCTTCTCTGTCCCTTTTGTCTGCTGGTCTTTCTCTTGTCCTCTCTCCCTCCCTTCACTGTGTCTTCTCTGTCCCTTTTGTCTGCTGGTGTTTCTCTTGTCCTCTCTCCCTTCACTGTGTCTTCTCTGTCCCTTTTGTCTGCTGGTCTTTCTCTTGTCCTCTCTCTCTCCCTTCACTGTGTCTTCTCTGTCCCTTTTGTCTACTGGTGTTTCTCTTGTCCTCCCTCCCTTCACTGTGTCTTCTCTGTCCCTTTTGTCTGCTGGTGTTTCTCTTGTCCTCTCTCCCTTCACTGTGTCTTCTCTGTCCCTTTTGTCTGCTGGTCTTTCTCTTGTCCTCTCTCTCTCCCTTCACTGTGTCTTCTCTGTCCCTTTTGTCTGCTGGTCTTTCTCTTGTCCTCTCTCCCTTCACTGTGTCTTCTCTGTCCCTTTTGTCTGCTGGTGTTTCTCTTGTCCTCTCTCCCTCCCTTCACTGTGTCTTCTCTGTCCCTTTTGTCTGCTGGTCTTTCTCTTGTCCTCTCTCCCTCCCTTCACTGTGTCTTCTCTGTCCCTTTTGTCTGCTGGTCTTTCTCGGTCCTTCTCTTTCTCTCTCTGAAACCCTGTCCCCTGTGTTCTCTCCTCTTTCACCCATCATTGGCTCTTTCGCCCCTTCTCTTCCTCTATCTCACCCCTTCTTGCCATTTATACCCTCGCTCTCCCACAATCCCCATCTCCCCACTTTCTCTTCCTCTATCTCCCCCTCTGCCCCTCCCCTCTCTCTCCGGCATCGTCCCCTCTCCCTCTCTTTCTCTCTCTCAGCTCCCTGGCGAGGATGCCGCGCTCGCGGCCCGTGTCGGGTGCTGCCCCCTGTGGGCAGCTGAGGGGACTGTCCGTGGGGCAGGTGGGGGTGTGCAGGGCGCGGGGAGAGGTCATGGAGTCTGTGCGCAAGGCAGCCGAGATGGTCATAGAGGAGGTATGAGCCTGGGGCAGAACTGTCATCGGTTGTGTTACAAAAGTAGTGAAGTCCGTGTGGAAGAGTTTCTTTAAGATCAACCATTGACTTTCTCAAGATCATCTTCAATCAGCATCATCAGCGCTGTTGTTACAGTCATCTTCAACATCATCATCAGCGCTGTTGTTACAGTCATCTTCAACATCATCATCAGCGCTGTTGTTATAGTCATCTCCAACATCATCATCACCAAAATCATCTTCTTCAACCGATATCCATATCAATCAGTGTGGAGGAGTGTCATCATTAACCTCCTCAATCATCCTCATCATTTGTATTTATAATTATTATGATCATCTTCTTCTTCCTCTAACCAGCATCATTAACATCCCCTCATCTGTACTCAGTAAAGTATTAAACAATTGCACCAGTTTGACCAAAGTTCACTCTCCTCAGCACCTATGTAAAATGTCTATCTGCCTGTCTATATGAACCCCGAACCCTTGGTCCCATTGGCTTGGCTGTTGGTCTGATCAGTGCCAGCACCAGTTTCGTAATCGCCGTTGGAACTGCTCCACCACCCCACGTGGAGTCAACGTGTTCGGTAGAGTCATGAGCCAAGGTGAGGACAGCAGGGCCTCTCTAGTTACCACTGTAAATCTGTGGTTGTACCACAGTCATTAACATGCTGGTAACCGTTGATTCCACATGGCTGAGATCAGAAGGACATGTGATGACATGGTAAATGACTCAATTGCTGTCTTGAACTCTTCTATAAACCAGGCACCCGTGAGGCAGCCTTTGTGCACGCCCTGTCCTCGGCGGCGGTAGCGGTTGCAGTGACGCGAGGCTGCAGCCGGGGGGAGCTAGAGCGGTGTGGCTGCGACAGGAAGGTCAGAGGGGTCAGTCCCGAGGGTGAGTCTGGGGTGTGGGCCTCTGATCCTCTATCTACGCTTGTGTCTAGACATCGGTCTATATGTCTGTCTCTCTTTCTGTCTGTCAGTTAAACTTTGTCTCTATTGTCTTGAAATACATAATTGGAAAATGTGCAGATGCTATCAACATATTTCTGTCTGTCCTGCAGGTTTCCAGTGGTCTGGGTGCAGTGATAACCTGTCATATGGTGTGGCCTTCTCCCAGACCTTCGTGGATGAGACGGAGCGTGCCAAGGGGATGTCCACAGGGCGACCCCTCATGAATGTCCATAACAACGAGGCTGGACGGAAGGTTGGTGGCGGTGGGGCACTCTGATGACATCATCAATCTTCACTTCTATCATCTTTTTTCCTTGTTTCCTTTGACTTCCTGATTGTTCTTTTACATTCCTCCATCCCCAGGCTATCCTCCATAACATGCAGGTGGAGTGTAAGTGTCATGGTGTCTCGGGATCATGTGAGCTGAGGACCTGCTGGAAAGTCATGCCCCCATTTCGGCGCGTCGGCGCCGTGCTGAAGGAACGCTTTGATGGAGCCACAGAGGTACAGCCATATATTTGGGATATCATCTTCATTATTCATTTAATAGGTGACAAACCATTGGAAATTCGTTTTTTTTACTGCTTCCAGTCTTTTCAAAATCTCTAACATTCAACAAATACCCCCACTCACCCAGGTGCGTCTGTCCCGTATCGGCTCCAGGACAGCCCTGCTGCCCCGGGACCCCCAGGTCAAACCTCCCGCCGCCAGGGACCTGGTGTACCTCGCTGTCTCGCCAGACTTCTGCCGTCTCGACCCCGACAATGGGATCCCCGGGACAGCCGGCCGACGCTGTAACGGTGAGATTCAGTCACATCAGCAGCACTGGGATAAAGCTGTTTTGTATGTTCACATCCTTATTTCCTTTCCTCTACCTCGTCTACATCCTCCCCTCCCAGGCACCTCCCGGCTGGCCCCAGATGGCTGTGAGCTGGTGTGTTGTGGGCCAGGGTACCGGGCAGGCCGGGCCGAGGTGGTGCAGCGCTGCTCCTGTAAGTTCTCCTGGTGCTGCTCGGTCCGCTGCCAGCAGTGCAAGAACACAGTGATGATCCACACCTGCCGAGAGTGAACCCAGTCTATGCAGAACCCAGAGCACTGAGCAGACACGCAAGAACCTTACACCTGTGCACACACTCTAGAACACAGCCCAGACACTCCAGAACACTACACAGACACAACACTGTCCAGACATTCTGGAACACTACTACAACGGCCAGACAAGTGGAGGCTGCTGAGGGGAGGACGGCTCATAATAACGGCTGGAACAAAGTAAATGGAATGGCTTGTGTTTGATACTATACCACTAATTCCGCTCCTGCCATTACCACGAGCCCGTCTTCCCCAGTTAAGGTGCCACCAACCTCCTGTGGACCAGACACTCTAGAACCAGGGTTCCCAACCTAGGATGCGCCAATGTTTCTTTGGGGGAGGGGGGGGGAGCAGGACCTTCCTTGACTAGGTTATATATTTAATTGTTTATACCTATCTGAAACAACGCATCCATCTGTGAAGCTTTAGGCTAGAAATAAATGGTAAAATGCCCGAGGGAGATGCGAATATAGGAATATCTTTGGTTTGTCTCCATGACATTCAGAATCTGAGCTAAGACCTAAAGTCAAGGAGTCAAAGAAATTGGACTTTGCTTGGGAAGTAATCATATACAATGTGTGACTCTGTCGCTATCAATTGATCTATTCACATTCTGTAAAATATAATATGTATAATTAAATTGAGATTGATATACATTTTAATATAACATATTTGGTAGTGGAATAACATTGTGGGAAATCGGGTGAAGACTTTATTTTCCTTTATTATTATAATCATTAAATAGCCTACCTAAAATCCTAGGTCCCTGAAATTAAACAAAGTTACATTTTTCAAATGTGAAAAGTGGGGCCCTGGGGGAAAAGGTTGGGAACCGCTGCTGTAGAACATTGTCCAGACGTGGTAGAACAACACTTTGATGACATGTTCTACAAAACTGACCTGACATACACTTTAAGACTCTGACAAGAACCGTGTGGATAGTATAAGCCAGTGCATTATGACAGAAACCTCTGCAAGGGAAGGCAGAAAGGGTGGAATGACCTCGCCTATTACCTCTAACGCCAGAAAGTAGAGATACTAACAAGCATGGAGAAAGGAAACTCCCTGCATAGAGCAATATTCACACTCCCATTGAACATATAACACTCATGATGTACTCTTTCAACCTAAACGGAACTATAATGCAACATTGCAAGTCAGTGTCCTACACTGTGTAGGTGATTGTCTAGATCATAATGGCACACAGCCAGCGAGCACACACACAATTAAACTGACAAAGCGTTTAAAGCCGAAATTAACCTCAATTAACAGGGAAATTATTACAGCCCTTTCCTTAAATGCATTTGATTTCAGTATAGTAGGTAGTTGCAAACGTTATACATTTACTGTATTTATGATTCTTGATTTCAGTGTAGTTGGTCTTTATATATTTACTGTATTTATGATTCCACTGTAGTAGGTAGTTGCAGTCTTTATACATTTACTGTATTCATGAGTCTTTTTCCACTATTCTGTCTTTTATTTATTTGTACATCAATCATCCTGTGGCCCGTCCTCCTGCCCCTCAGATTCTACCAGTGAGAATACCTGTCCTCTCCCCCCAGTCCGTCTGCATCCATGTTGCTTTAGTCCAACACTAATAAAACAAGTGTGATGCATATTGCTCGTGTTCTGCAGTCGACTTGGTCAAATAAACTTGTTTTGACTACAGTTTCTTCTATGATGTGTGCTCTATACCATCATGTGAATTACACACTAACTCAATGACCAACTGTGTCAGTTACTATTTTATTAAAAACATTCTGCAATTACAAACATCCAGAAGTTGACTAGGAAAAGGTTATAATCTCACCATCATTGTTATTATCAAAATAGTACAGCTTAATGTGTTATACTATCAACCAATCACAATCAAGTTGGTAGTCAAGCAAAAAAAAGTTTTTAATTACTCCCAAAAGAATATAATATACGCTAAGAATTTCCCAAAAGAAAATTATAAAATTAATACATCATACATGACACAAAAAGAGATAAAAAATAATATATATTCAGTTCTGTGTTGCCTTCAGAAGGCAGTAAAATCTGAGGCGAAAATGCACTTGGTGTGTCCCAAAAGAAAAAGTGACCATTCCAGCATGCTAGCCTGGTCGGGAGTGGAAACAAATCTTGTGTTCTCCCCCTCTCTCCTCAAAGTAGCAACAAAAGAAAATGTCAATTAAGTGTTTCCCCAAGGTATTTATTTAATTTAAGCTAGGCACAAAGGCAACAGGACGGGCGGGTAGGAGAGCCCGCCCCACAGAAGTAATGTTAGGGTAAACACTTCAGATGTCTAAAGTG
The DNA here is from genome assembly GCF_023373465.1 of Oncorhynchus keta. Classification (NCBI taxonomy): domain Eukaryota; kingdom Metazoa; phylum Chordata; class Actinopteri; order Salmoniformes; family Salmonidae; genus Oncorhynchus; species Oncorhynchus keta. The sequence goes on along the minus strand of NC_068454.1, from coordinate 75,386,471 downwards.
TATCTGGAGAAGGAGACTAGATGAAAGTTCTCTTGTATTCTTTACTTGAAAGACCAAATTTCGCTCTCCTCTCCATTTTTCAATACATATTAAGAAGGCACAGTGCATGAATGTATCGGAGTCTCGATGCCATTTCATCTCCTTCCTTTTCACTGTTTGTTGTCCTTTTTCAAGCTGTTGATCTGCTTCTCTTATTTGTAGCCAACTCGCCTATTCTTAACCCTGTCCCTCTACCACTCCTTCTCTCCTCCTCCCTTTATAACAGGACACAGCGTTTCTTGGGTTTAGTCTCAGGAGGTTCCAAAGCTGCCAGGATGGCCTCGTCAAACACATTCTTCAGCCCCCTCTGAGAGAGAGAGGAGAGAGGGAGAGTTTGCATTGACTTTTCATGGTTTATAAATGTATTCTAACCTATTTTGTGAAGTACAGCAATGTTTCAGCCACCATGGGTCCTTATCAGCTCTTTTTCCCTCTAATAATGTATCATCATAATCCTTGGCCCCTTACCTGCGTGAGGGCAGAGCACTCCACATATTTGACGGCCCGGAGGTCCCGGGCCAGCTTGTCTCCGCTCTCAGGGGACAGGGGCCGCTGTTTGTTCTTGGCCAGCTTCTCCACAGTGTTGCTGTCGTCCCTCAGATCCACCTGGGTGCCGACCAACAGGAAGGGTGTACGAGGACAGTGATGGGAGATCTCTGGAACCCACTACAGGGGTCGAAGGATACACAGAGGTCAAAGTGTGTACAGAATCAGTTCATATGCTCAATTCAAAATCATTTTTTCATTTTAGTCATTCAGCAGACGCTCTTATCCAGACAGAGTTACAGTTAGATTAATCTTAAAATAGCAAGGTGAGACAACCACACACACCTCAGTCGTAGTAAATACATTTTTCAGCAAAGTGAGTGCTAGTAGGACAAGACAAGTGCATGCTCTTTCTTCTTTTTTTTTACCCTGAGCTAGCCCCTAGCCATTCTGTTTGTAGATATCAACAGAGATAGATGTAAGCCAGGAATGGGCAACTGGAGGGCCGCGGATCAATTTCCCAAAATTAGTTTTAAAAATATATATATATTTTTTTTAGGAACTCATTCGGGGTCTCAACTTACTGTTGAGAGTTACAATAGTATAATACAATATTGAAATATGGTTGTGAATCAGAAGTTTATTGTGTTATGTTAGTCACTTACAGCCACTGAATTAGCTAAGATTGGTCAATTTAGAATGGTAAATTAGTCTAGCCATCTGTAGTAATCATGGCCGAATTACCGACCGGGAGGGCCCCATTAAATTGTCACGCTCACTCAGATATCATATTAAAAACTGCAAACATTTCTCTCCACACTATGGCAAAGTGTGTAGAATTTAAGAACATTTGCTGTAAAACTACACGTTCTTCTCTCCAACCCATGGCAAAATTAGTAGAATTGCATGAAATGAGTACTAAAATTGTAAAATCTTCTCTCTGCCCCATGGCAAAATGTATAGAATTGAAGCAAACTTAATTTAAAACTACAACATTTTATCTACACTCTGTGGCAAAATGTGTAGAATTTCAGGAAATTAAACTAAAACTTCAAAGTTTTGCTCGCAAGACAACTTAGGGCCCCCGAAAGGCTATGGCTGGCTCTGACTGCATGTGTTGAAATGGATGTGGGTACACAGACCCATGTGCCACTGCGGCCCCATCAAAGTTGCCCATTCCAGATGTAAGCAATATGAGGATGACTTCACATAGCCTTCCAATGGGCTTTGGGAGATCTTCTGCCATAACAGAAGGTGAAGTGGCTAAGGAAAGGGTTCAGATCCATCATCTAGAAGTTTCTCTATGGGTAATAATACAAGGTAAAAAGTTGAGGTGTGGCGACTCAGAGACCAACACCGACCTTCTCTCGGACATTCTCAAAGGATGAGGGTGAGACGCAGGAGAAACAGACGAGGAAGACGTCCGTCTGTGGGTAGCTGAGAGGTCGCAGCCTATCGTAATCCTCCTGACCTGAGACGACCAATCAGAGGGAGAGAACGCGGTGACAATGAAACTAATGTGATATTGAACGATTCAACTGGTTGAGTTGCATTTACAAGACATCATATGTTCTCAAGAATGAACTAAAGCAGACTAGGATTGAGTTGTAGCACAGTGACTGCTTAACAGAAGGAGGTACAGACATAAAAGCTTAAATTGACAGACAAAGACAGATTACCTGCTGTGTCAAAAAGCCCAAGTGTGTAGGGTTCCCCTCCGATCATCACCGTCACTGCATAATTATCAAACACCTGCACACATGAGACACACAAAAGAATTAGTAAAAAAGTTCAAGGGATGTTACCCATCTTTAATTATTTCATGAAGCAAATGTAAATCAATAAGCTAAACGTTAAGGTGTTAAAGCCCATTCTCCCCTCCCACTCAGCTCTCTGGACATCACCCCACTGACCTCCACAGTGTTCAGGGTGTGACTTGTTTGCCCCTACTTACACCCTCCCCCGCCCACCTCTTACCGTAGGTACGTATTCTGAGGGGAACTTGTTGGTTGTGTAGGAGATTAGTAGACAGGTCTTTCCTACAGCTCCGTCCCCCACCACTACACACTTTATTGTCTGCATCTACTCGGCGAGAGAGACAGACACAGATTGACAGGACACACATACACCAGTCATAACATAGAGTAGAGTTCATATCTTATGAAAGACAAAATTGAGACCTTGCTTGTAACTCCATACAATAACAGTAACTGGGAAACTAAAAACAACACAACCAGACAGAGTGGAGATGACAACAGCACCGTGATTTGCAATAACACTGTCTGCCTTGCCTGCAGCCTATTGATGTACAGACAGGTGATGTTCATGGTGTGTTAGGCTAATGCTCAAAACATTGGCATCTACTGATCATCAAACCACAAACGACGCTTGACCGCATTTGAAACATGTTGATTGTCACTAATGGATCCTTTATGGGGGGGGGGCGGAACTTCTAATAGCCAACGGAAGGAGGTAGAGACAGACAGGTAAACAGACAGGGGTCCAGGCAAATCAAAATATGGCTGGACTACCCAAAAAAGTGTGTCTGTGACAAACTTGGTGTTATGTAACAAAAAGTTATTTCCAGTTACTGCTAGACAACGTTAACTTCCGCATACTTGCATAGCAAAGACATGGCAGGGAAAGGGAAGCGTCATGATGTAGTCATGACTATTTGTTGCGTTTTGACGGATTTAAGATTCTAATTTCAAATCGTTACTTCTGCTGAATAAGTAGATAAACACATTAGAAACGGGTAGTCTATATCTAGCTGCTTTTGGCAACGCTAGTATTTCCACACTAGTGATGCTAGGAATTATCTTGCAAAAAAACGCTATCATTTCCGGTCACAACTTGTAGACTTGTTTACATGCGGTTTGTTTGTAATGTTTCTTTGCTACCTGCCAACTTTATGGCTTTTACTTTTTAATTACCGCCTTATATTTTTACCTCGTTTTTTCATTCAAGTTTTTCACCCCGGACGCTTTATCTGGACATGGTTCTACAGGACCTCCACCAGCCGAAGCTAAGTAAAGGATGAAACTGTACCACCAATAAGTATAGATAACGTGAGTAGTATAAATCCCCTCGCACAGTCCCCTCAACCTGACAACTTTCTCAAGGCTTCTGAAAGGAAATGCTGTAGGAATGCTCAACCGGTGTCGCTCATTCAGCCGACAGAAATTTTCACCCGGTTTTCCCCATTAAGCAACGGGTCAGAGGCCGAGCCTTCTCTTGTCTCTACTCCTCCCGTTACGGGGTCTGAGACGCCGAAGCCTCCCACCATTAGCTCTGACAAATTGAACACCCTAGTCATTGGCGATTCCATTACCGTAGTATTAGATTTAAAACTAATAATCCAGTGATCATACACTGTTTACCAGGGGGCAGGGCTACCGATGCTAAGGCTAATCTGAAAATGGTACTGGCTAAGGCTAAAACTGGCGAGTGTAGAGCGTATAGGGATATTGTTATCCACGTCGGCACCAATGATGTTAGGATGAAACAGTCAGAGATCACCAAGCGCAATATAGCTTAAGCGTTTAAATCAGCTAGAAAGATGTCGGCATCGAGTAATTGTCTCTGCCCCCCACCCAGTCAGGGGGAGTGATGAGCTCCACAGCAGAGTCTCACAACTGGTTGAAACCGTTTTCTGCCCCTCACAAAATATAGAATTTGTAGATAATTGGACCTCTTTCTGGGACTCACCAGAAGCTCACCACTAGCTGGAGGGGTGCTCTCATCTGATCTATGAACATAGACAGGGCTCTAACTCCACAATGAGATAGGGTGCAGGCCAGGCAGATGCTAGTTCTAGGTCCAAAGAAAGAGAGAGATCTTTTGGATCTGACAATTAATCTTGATGGTTCTACAGTCATCTCAAATAAAACCGTGAAGGACCTCAGCGTTACTCTGGTTCCTGATCTATCTTTTGACGAAGATAAAGAATATTTAAAAGGACAACCTTTTTCCATCTTCGTAACATTGCAAAAATCAGAAACTTTGTCAAAAAAGAATGCAGAAAAATGTATCCATACTTTTGTCACTTCTAGATTAGGCTACTGCAATGCTGAACTGTCCAACCACCCGGATAAAGCACTAAATAAACGTAGTGCTAAACACGGCTGCTAGAATCTTGATTAGAACCAAAACATTTTATCATATTACTCCAGTGCTAGCCTCTCTACACTGGCTTCCTGTTAAGGCAAGGGCTGATTTCAAGATTTTACTGCTAACCTACAAAGCATTACATGTTGGCTTGCTCCTACCCATCTTTCCGATTTGGTCCTGCCGAACATACCTACACATACGCTACAGTCACAAGATGCAGGCCTCCTTACTGTCCCTAGAATTTCTAAGCAAACAGCTGGAGGCAAGGCTTTCTCCTATAGAGCTCCATTTTTATGGAATGTGAGAGATGAAGACTCGGTCTCGACCTTTAAGTCTTTATTGACTTTAAGACTGATCTCTTCAGTAGGTCCTATGATTGAGTGTAGTCTAGCCCAGGGGTGTGAAGGTGAACGGTAAGGCACTGGAGCGACGAACTTCCCTTGCCTGGCCGGTTCCCCTGTCTCCACTGGGATTTTCTGCCTCTAACCCTATTACAGGGGCTGAGTCACTGGCTTACTGGTGTTCTTCCATGCTGTCCCTAGGAGGGGTGCGTCACTTGAGTGTGTTGAGTCACTGACGTGATCTTCCTGTCCGGGTTGGCGCCCCCCTCGGGTTCGTGGGCTATACTCCTTGTCTCAGGGTAGTAAGTTGGTGGTTGAAGATATCTCTCTAGTGGTGTGGGGGCTATGCCTTGGCAAAGCGGGTGAGGTTATATCCTGCCTGTTTGGCCCTGTCTGGTGGTATCGTCTGACAGGGTCACAGTGTCTCCCGACCCCTCCTGTCTCAGTCTCCAGTATTTATGCTGCAATAAGTTTGTGTCGGGGGGCTAGGGTCAGACTGTTATATCTGGAGTATTTCTCATGTCTTATCTGGTGTACTGTGTGAATTTAAATATGCTCCCTCTAATTCTCTCTTCTCAGAGGACCTGAGCCCTAGGACCATGCCTCAGGACTACCTGGCCTTTTGACTCCTTGCTGTCCCCAGTTCACCTGGTCATTCTGCTGCTCCAGTTTCAACTGTTCTGCCTATGGCTATGGAACCCTGACCTGTTCACTGGACGTGCTACCTTGTCCCGGACTCTCTCTACCGCACCTGCTGTCTCGAACTCTGAATGCTCTGCTATGAAAAGCCAACTGACATTTACTCCCGAGGTGCTGACCTGTTGCACCCTCTACAACCATTTATTATCTGACCCTGCTGGTCATCTATTAACATCTTGGCCATGTTCTGTTATAATCTCCACCTGGCACAGCCAGAAGAAGACTGGCCACCCCTCAGAGCCTGGTTCCTCTAGGTTTCTTCCAAGGTTCTGGCCTTTCTAGGGAGTTTTTCCGAGCCACCGTACTTCTACATTTGCATTGCTTGCTGTTTGGGGTTTTAGGCTGGGTTTCTGTACAGCACTTTGTGACATCGGCTGATGTAAAAAGGGCTTTATAAATACATTTGATTGATAGTCCGCTGGAAGCCAGAGGTTAAATAAAATTATATTTAAACTTACCCTGCCGATTGTCCTTAAGATTAAACCTTATACTGGGGGAAATTGAGAAAAACATCTAATTGAACAAAATAAACATACTGTTGTAGACCCACTTCCTCTGCACTTACTTCATCCTCTGCGCTTACTTAATGTCAAAATAAAAGTCCTGCACGTGTGACATACATGCACACAAAAAAAGCAAGATCTTGTTGGGGATTTTTATTTTGACATGTAAGCAGAGAGAAACTGACCTCGCTGAGGAACTGCATGGGTCTGTAACAGACCCACATTTGGAAATGCTGGTTAATTAAACGTTCCAATAGATGTATTTTTTCTCTAACAAATTCACCCCCTGCATAAGGACAAAGCCTACAGACAATCGACAGAGTAAATTGAAATGAATTGTATTTATCTTCTGGCGGACCAGTCAGGTTTTTTGCAAGCTAATTCCCAGCAACGCTAGCGTTGCTAAAAGCAGCTTGTCTATACCTAAATATGTGAAAGGAAATGTCATCGCTTATGAATAAACAATCATATGATTGAGTGTAGTCTGGCCCAGGAGTGTGAAGGTGAACGGAAAGGCTCTGGAGCAACGAACCGCCCTTGCTGTCTCTGCCTGGCCAGTTCCCCTCTTTCCACTGGGATTCTCTGCCTCTAACCCTATTACAGGGGCTGAGTCACTGGCTTACTAGGGCTCATACTGTCCCTAGGAGGGGTGCGTCACTTGAGTGGGTTGAGTCACTGATGTGATCTTCCCGTCTGGGTTGGCGCCCCCCCTCTGGGTTGTGCCGTGGCGGAGATCTTTGTGGGCTATACTCGGCCTTGTCTAAGGATGGTAAGTTGGTGGTTGAAGATATCCCTCTAGTGGTGTGGCGGCTGTGCTTTGGAAAAGTGGGTGGGGTTATATCCTTCCTGTTTGGCCCTGTCCGGGGGTGTCATTGGATGGGGCCACAGTGACTCCTGACCCCTCCTGTCTCAGCCGCCAGTATTTATGCTGCAGTAATTTATGCATCCCGGGGCTAATGCCAGTTTGTTATATCTGGAGTACTTCTCCTGTCCTATCCGGTGTCCTTTGTGAATTTAAGTATGCTCTCTCTAATTCTCTCTTGGAGGACCTGAGCCCTAGGACCATGCCTCAGGACTTCCTTACATGATGACTCCCCAGTCCACCTGGCCGTGCTGCTGCTCCAGTTTCAACTGTCCTGCCTATGATTATTATTATTTGACCATGCCGGTAATTTATGAACATGTTCTGTTATAATCTCCACCCGGTACTGCCAGAAGAGGACTGGCCACCCCACATAGCCTGGTTCCTCTCTAGGTTTCTTCCTAGGTTTTGGCCTTTCTAGGGAGTTTTTCCTAGCCACCATGCTTCTACACCTGCATTGCTTGCTGTTTGAGGTTTTAGGCTGGGTTTCTGTACAGCACTTTGAGATATCAGCTGATGTACGAAGGGCTATATAAATAAATGTGATTTGATTGGTCAAACGACCAATTAGTAGAGGAAAAGGTGGACCTGCTTGTCTAAATACACTCATATTTCCCAGAAAAATGCAAGGACAACAAGCATGCCATTGCATAGCTACAGATTGTTACACCAGATAATGTGATTTAACCATAGATTTTGGGGATCCATTCCTGGGAGTTACAGGTTAGGTACTGTTTGGCGTAGCACAGAGTTTTCGACCAACGTTAATTTGGCAACACTAAAATGGCGCTATACACATTACTTTAATAACTGAGCATTTAAATTCAAACGCAACTGAACACAGTCATTTTAAAATATACATGTTTGACCGAATTGACAACGAAGTTTGTAAAGATTATATCATTAAGGTTGGTCAAATTATCTGCGCTAACGTTTCAGCATACAGTAACCTGTAACTCCCAGTAATGGATACCAACAATATTTGGTTTCACACATATTGTGTAACAACCTGTAGCTAGCCATTAAAGTCTCAGTCTAAAAATGAATGTGAAAGTTAAACCTTAGAATTTGCTCTACACTGTATGAAGTGTCAGGCAAAAATGTAGCAATACTTTCATACCAAACGTTGGCTACTGGCTTTCGGGAGACACTGACATGAAGCATACAGCTAGCCAAATAATTATGGGTAAAGTTAGATTGTCATAAAACATAGCCGATAGTTGGTTATTTTGTACAGTCCAAAACATTCGAGACTGAGACTGCAGCATATCATGAAACTTTTCAAAGTTATGACAATGCGGGTTGGCTGGCAAGCATTGCCTCTCGGTTAGCCTGTGATTGCTAATTTCCTAAAAAAGTCGCTTTGGTCGTCAACGACAATATAACAATTCAACGTTTCTTACGTGAGTAGGCACTAATGTATAACGATGGACGAATCTATACTACAACTGTCTTCACATTTATTCAACTAAAACAATTGAATTATGCCCGTTTTCAGAAAAGTACTCACCGTTTTTCTCCGGCAATTAGGCGTTGGTTACATCCGGGTTTGACTAGACCACTTCTGCGCAGCTGCGAGCGAGGATTCCCCCCGGGTCCTTGTGACAGTGCTGCCATCTACCGACACAATAGAGTAATAAATACAATCCAATCTAATTGTATGGTCGCATACATATTTAGCAGATGTTTTAAATGCTTATGTTCCTAGCTCCAACAGTGAAGTAGTATCTAACAATTCACAACAATACACACTAATCTAAAAGTAAATTAATGGAATTATATAAATACTAGGACGAACAATGTCGGAGTGACATTGACTAAAATACAGTACAATACAATATATACATATGAAATGAGTAGAACAATATGACGATGACTTGCAAACATAATATCAACAACAAATAAATCAACTTCATAAACGTGACAATCGAAAGGGTGGAATGGACTGGAGTGAAAACTGAACCACGTGAGGATAGGAGTACAGTGGAAATGCACACCATCTAAAACCACAAAAAACACTACAGCTGCACCATTGAGAGCATCTTGACTGGCTGCATCGCCGCTTGGTATGGCAACAGCACCACCCTCGATCGCATGGCGCTACAGAGGGTGGTACGGACAGCCTAGTACATCACTGGGTCCGAGCTCCTTGCTATACAGGACCTCTATATAAGCTGGTGTGAAAGGAAGGCCCGGAAATCGTTAGACTCGAGCTACGTAAGCCATAGACCTCTCTCTCTCTGCTTCCACACGGCACTGGTACCAGTGCATCACGTCCTTCTGTAGCTCAGTTGGTAGAGCATGGTGCTTGTAACGCCAGGGTAGTGGGTTCGATTCCCGGGACCACCCATACGTAGAATGTATGCACACATGACTGTAAGTCGCTTTGGATAAAAGCGTCTGCTAATGGCATATATTATTATTATTATATATTATATAACAGGTTCCTGAACAGCTTCTATCTCCAAGCCATAAGACTGCTAAATAGCTAACAGAATGGCTGCATGGACTATCTGAGTTTAACCTTGTATTTAAAAATAAAAAAACGTTTTGCACTGTCTCTATGCACAGTCACAGTATTATACACACTAACTGACACTCCAACACACACATAACATGCACACACATTTATACGGACTTTAGACAGTCTTGATACCTATTCGCCTTACCCATATACATACAGTGCATTCGGAAAGTATTCAGGCCCCTTCACTTTTTGCCCATTATGTTACGTTACAGCCTTATTCTAAAATGGATAATTAAAACATGTTCCTCATCAATCTTCAAACAATACCCCATAATGAAAAAGCGAGAATAGATTTTGATGAAAAATGAAAAAAAAACAGATACCTTATTTACATAAATATTCAGACCCTGCTATGAGACTCATAATTGAGCTCATGTGCATCCTGTTTCCATTGATCATCTTTGAGATGTTTCTACAACTTGTCGTAAATTCAGTTGATTGGACATGAATTGTAAAGGCACACACCTGTCTATATAAGGTCCCACAGTTGACAGTGCATGTCAGACCAGAAACCAAGCCATGAGGTTGAAGGAATTGTCCGTAGAGCTCTAAAACGGGATTGTGTCGAGGTTCAGATCTGGGGGGGGGAAAGGTACCAAAACATTTCTGCATCATTGAAGATCCCCAAGAACACAGTGGCCTCCATATTTCTTAAATGGAAGAAGTTTGGAACCACCAAGACTCTTCTTAGAGCTGGTCGCCCGGCAAAACAGAGAGAACCTTCTAGAAGGACAACCATCTCTGCAGCACTCCACAAAGGCCTGTATGGTTGTGTTGCTAGACGGAAGCCAATCCTTTGTAAAAGGCACATGATGGCCCGCTTGGAGTTTGCCAAAAGGCACCCAAAAGAACTCTCAGACCATGAGAAACAAGATGCTCTGGTCTGATGAAACCAAGATTGAACTCTGTGGCCTGAATGCCAAGCGTCACATCTGGAGGAAACCTGACACATATCCCTACGGTGACGCATGCTGGTGGCAGCATCATGCTGTGGGGATGTTTTTCAGCAGCAGGGACTAGAAGACTAGTGAATAATTATTATTCAGATTTTTTAAATCCATATTAGAATAAGGCTGTAACGTAACAAAATGTGGAAAAAAGTCAAGGGGTCTGAATACTTTCCGAATGCACTGTGTCTACCTCTATCACTCCAGTATCCCTGCACATTGTAAATATGGTATTGGAACTTACCATGTATATAGCTTATTACCTTGTGTTCTTATTTTTATTTCTTGTGTGTTTTTGTTCTAGCTTGTGTTATCTTTAGTGCTACTTTGATATTGATCAGTGCATTGTTGGGTTTGGTGCTGCAAGAAGGCATTTCACTATGCTTGTGCATGTGACATTAAAACTTAACTTCAAAAACATATTTGACAGTTGGCACAATTTTTGAGCTTGCATGCATGCAACAGCAGTTTGATCCTCAAAAGCAAGGCCTGTAGAGAGCAGTGTTCTCACATTTCTGTAACTTCTGGCAATATTTTGATTCCTAAAGTTGTTTCAGAGTCTTGTTTTAAAATGTTCTGTTTTTACAGTCATATCAAGGCAAATCTTTAGAAAAAAAGATAGTTGATTATGATTTTAAGCTCTATATAATTTATGTCACCCAGTGACATAATGACACCCTCTCACCAGCTCTTTTTAGTGACATTCAATAGAAAAAATTACATGTTTAATGTAAATAGATACCAAAGAAGTGACATTGGTTGACAGATATTACACATTAGCAAGGGTAAGGCATGTTGGCCCTTTTGCATTCTATCCTCATTGACGACCAGCCTGCGTCATTTCCGGATGTTGCCCCCTTTTTTTTTATTGACATTTCGCTTAATTCTACCTTGCGGGCTACAGGCGTTTTGCAGGGTCATTTGTTTTTTATTCGGTGACATTTAGCACCACGGCTTCTGAACGGATAGGTGCATGGTTTGCACAAAATATAGGCGTTGGTAGGTGTCAGGTTGTTGGAAAATTGTGGAGACATCAACATCTTTCTTCCTTTGGATTCCTGACGTTTTGGCTTCCTTTGTCAGCTTGACTTCCGTTTTCATGTGCAATCAACAGTGGAAAAATAGCTAGTTAGCTATCTTGCTAGGAAAACCCTAGTCAATGTTTTAAGTTGTACTTAGGCGTGAACAATATAAGACGTTCTATCTGCAAATACGTCTGCTTTAAGGTGCTAATTTCCTACGTTGGTTTGCAAGCTGGTTTTCAGGCTAGTTTCCTTACACGGATGCTAGGTGGCTAGCAAGGATAGCTAGCTTGCTAACAATACTGCTGCACATTTCTCACTATTGTCCGTCGGTACGCTGTACTAGAAGTGTCATAATACCTGAATGAGAGGTCGTAAACTTACTGTCCTCTTACATTATTTTTTGTACTGAGGCCCCAAGAAAGTACGTTTTTAGCTAGCCCCGGCTAGCTTAATTAGCTAACCAAACAAAACACCATGTTTCGATATTTAAATGACGTGGATGACAACCCTTACATGATGTGAGTATCGTATTGCCTCTTATCCAAGCGAACTGCATGTCTTGCTTTTATACCCACTTGCATGCATCAACCCAGTCGTCGTTTGTTCTGAGATTTAAAGGCCTAATCTCCTGCCACCATGTGTATTAGTTAACTACATACACCACATAGTGAGTGGACCATGATCCATCCAATCCATGATATAGTTATCTCTAGCTTATTCTTTTTTTTGTTTTTTTTTACATAAGTATGTGGTTACACCTTATATCCTCATTCCATGATGAGTAACCATGGTCAAGAGTACACCTGGAAACCGGTGGATTTCTCACCTGAGTTTTCATAATGTCAGCAATCCCTTTCCTTATTCACTGCTGTGTGTTTTTTCATGGTCTGTATCCTCAGTGAGATAAATCATTTATGTTTTGAAGGGATCCATTTGCAGCCCAGAGGCAACAGATGAGGAGTCTGTTTGGGTCGTTTGGCTACGAACCTTTCCCCCTCAGCCCTCAGATTCAGCCTCCCCGTGCACCCCACCTTCAGGTGTGTGTGTGTGTGTGTGTGTGTGTGTGTGTGTGTGTGTGTGTGTGTGTGTGTGTGTGTGTGTGTGTGTGTGTGTGTGTGTGTGTGTGTGTGTGTGTGTGTGTGTGTGTGTGTGTGAGAGAGACTACTCTGAGTATCTATAGTAAGTGTGTGATGTTGGGTTCAATTCCACTTCAAATTTAGTCAGTACAGTACAATTCAAATTCTCTTCAATGAGTAAACATTGGATTTGGATAACTTTTGAATCGACTAATTAAAATGGAATCGACCCAACCCTGGTATGTATACAGCACAACACACCATAGCTGTTTCCCCTTTGATTATATGTAGTGTAGACTCTAATTTTATAGTACTTCATGCCATACTGCATTGTTACTGCATATTTGTTGTCTGCTGTAAAATAACCTCCTACTGCTTTTCAGGCTGGAGCCCTGCAGCCGTTTGGAATGATGGGAATGGTGAGTCCTTGTCCCTGCGTGTTAAGATGTTATCTCTGCCTCTTAGAGCACAGAAAAGCACCCAAGGCCCTGTTCCAATACATTCAAAACTAATTCTCAATTTCAGAATCAGATTGACTGACTTCCTCATGTGTTCCTTCCCTAGGGGGGAGGCTTCATGGACATGTTTGGGATGATGGGAGGAATGATGGAGAACATGGTGAGTATTTCCAGAGATATTCCCTCACCTGCTTTCCCAGATCCAGATCAAACAACATGTTCCTGAGCTTTAAAAAAAACACCCTCAATGGAGATTCTCTGCGTCCAGAAAAAAAACACATTTTAGAGTTAACGTTTTGTGACCCAGCAACAACTCTGTCTAAAGCAAAGACCCAACATGAGTTCAGTGGTTGAAACTTAAACATAATCCAGCTAGACAAGATGTGTTATCTTCTTTCCCTTTAGGACAGAATGTCTGGTTCGCCAAACTGTCAGACGTTCTCTTCCTCCACAGTCATCTCCTACTCATCCTCAGACATGGGAGCCCCTAAAGTCTACCAGCAGACCAGCGAACTGAGGACTGCACCTGGAGGGGTAAGAGCAGGCCAAATTACATTTACTACTGTGATTGCATGTACATTTTTTCAGTAGGGTTTTACAATGCCAGTCCTCCAGAGCTACTGGCCTCTACTACCAGCTCCCTGCTGAACACTACCTCCTCCCCTCAGATTCGTGAGACGCGCCAATCGATGCGTGACAGCGAGAGCGGCTTGGAGCGCCTGGCCATTGGCCACCACATCTGGGACCGCGGTCACGTGATGGAACGCTCCCGAAACCGCCACACGGGTGACCGCGAAGAACGACAGGACTACATCAACCTGGAGGAGAGTAAGTCACGGAGCTACATGTGCTACTCACTACGGTTCTCCAGAATCAGTATGACCATACCCATGTTTCTAACCCTCAAGTAATAATAAACCATTTGCCTTGAGTAAAAAAGCACATGAATGATTAATGGCTGTATTTGCAACTGTTTGTTTCCATTGCTAGACTTGCCTGGTTAGAGGTACGTCTGGCCAGGTTTCTGACCCCCCTGTCCCTCTCTCAGGTGAGGCTACTGCCTTCGATGAGGAGTGGAGGAGCACAGCCGGAAGGTACCCTCCCCCAAACGCACGGGGGATAGACTACGGCCGGGACAGGAGGGCAGGGGGCCAACAGCTGGCCCTCGCTGCCCCACCCAGCTCCTCGTCTCCGCCCGCCCCTCGCCATGAGTCTCCCAGACACCTCCCACCCGCAACTCGCCCCCGCTACGACTGGTGAGAGGTAGGAGGAGCATGACCTGTGTATATCTGTGTTTGTAAAAGTGTGTGTACTGTGGACAACACAGTTCCAAATCAATTCCTGTACCCTTTGTTGATCTGAAAGTAGTGGATAGGCATCAACCCTGGTATAGGGTCTTTGCTTACGCCAATCCCGATCCTGTCCTTTCAAATCCACTAGGTGAGTCAATAGGGTCCAGGGAACAGATGAGATGAGTCTGGACATTGGCCTGTCCCAGTTTTTAGCTTGTCTGGGCTCAATGGGTGTATCTCAATAGTCTATAGTGGTTTACGTTACAGCACTCCTCCATCTGCTCTGACATTAAACAAGTGGACATGCAAAAGCTCAGTCCCAGTAAGAATCCTCCATATTGCTTTTGACATAACCAGTGTTTTCAGATCAGTGTATGAGAGGAAGAAGCCACTATGACAGTCGAGATCCACATCACCCACTGATGTCATGTGTTCTCTCCTGCCAGGGGTCAAAGGTGAAAGGTGAGCAGAAGGATGGAGGAGAGGATACCGAGGGGATCTGCCTGATGCTGTGAATGAAGGGAGGGAGAAGAGGGTCACGACTGACCGTCAAGATGTTTGATATGATGGGACTGTCTATATATAAACTATACATTTAACACACACACATCAGAACCCAACACACTCAATACCTGCAATTCTGGTTTAACCTATCTGCTGTTACCGTTCACATACACATGTGCGGACACACATGTACACACATGATTACACACATTCAAGTTGTATATAGAGCCACCCTCCAACTTTACATGCGTTAATTGCCCACCTCACTATATAAATATATATAAATTGCCACACTACATACTACACATGTGCTGTACAGTCCATATATGTTTGTGTAGACACTAGTGTGTCTGTGAATTGAATTGTATACTGTTGACTAATTAAAATAATTAATGAAAACAAACATTAAATATTGTTAGATAATTGCACACTGTGTTGTGGTTTGTCATGGAATAGTGAGTGGATGGGTTATGTTTTTAGAACAGGTTTTGACCTGACGAGGACTGCCATTACTGAAGGTGGTACAGGAGAAATGGAGTTTGCTGGTGTTTTTATGTCTTAATACAGTCATGTGTCTGACATCCCATTTCCATGTAGGGAAGTAAACTAACATTCCAACTATTTTCATTGTTGAAAAGCCATGAGAATTGGAATTTAAGTTTAATTCCCAAATAGGCACAATTGAAGTGGTATTGATCCCAACCCTGGTGCATGTGAAAATGTTACTTGGTTGTATTTTTGTATTGCTGTTGAATCTTTCAATATTCAGCATGTCTTTCCATCCCAACACTTTGTTTCTATTATAAATGCCACAGTAAATAGTGTCTTATGGCACAGTCCATCCCTTCATACATACTCCCTCACAAATAAACACATTCACATCCCTACACACACTCTCTTGTGTGTGTAAACTCGTGCTCTCACTATCTAGTGTCAGAATAGCTGCAGATGGTCATATGACATCCAGATGGAACACACCAGAGAAGAAGCCAATCAAAATCCTCCCTGCCCTCTGCCCATTCTGTGGCACATTCCCTCTGGATTTGTCTCTTCCCCCTCTCTCTTCCATAATTGTCACCATCTGAGGTTCCATCTGTATTTTATAGCTGCCTTGTGTGCTTTATTGTTCGTTCTCTATCTTTCATCTCTGTATTCTGTTAAATGCTACCCATCACTAGTTAGTTGGCCCTGGCCTTCATTCACATACAGTGCCTTGCAAAATCATTCAGAGCTTTTGGATTGCTTCACATTATGTTACGAATTAGAATTGATTGATTTAATTGTCTTTTTTTGTTAATCTACTCAAAATACTCTGTAATGTCAAAGTGGAAGAGAAATTCAAACATTTTTTAAAGATGAATAAAAATGTGATAACTAAAATATGTCCATTGCGTAAGTATTCAGCCTATTTGTTTATGCAAAAGCCTAAATTAGTTCAGGAGGAAAATGTTGCTTAATAAATCACATCATTTACATGGACTCACTCTCTATGAAAAACTACAGGTTGACATTTTGTAATGACTAACCCTTCTTCTGTCCCCCGTGCATACAATATCTGTAAGTCCCCTCAATCAAATATTGAATAACAAGCTCAGATTCAACTACAAAGACCAGGGATCTTTTTGAAAGCCTCAAAGAAGGATAGTGATTGGTTGATGGATAACAATAACAAATCAGACATTGAATATCTCTTTAAGCATAGTCAAGTTAATAATTATGCTGTGGATTATGTATTAAACCACCCAGACACATCAAGATAGACATCCTTCTGAACTGAGGTGCAGGACAGGAATTAAACTGCTCACTGATGTAACCATGAGGCCATTGGTGATTTTAAAGCAGTTACAATGGATGTGATGGGAGAAAACTTAAGATGGTTCTACAACATCGTAGTGACTCCACAATAATGACTCTAAGTGAAAAGAGAATTACAATTATTCCAAAACATCCATCTTGTATGCAACAAGGCACTAAAATAATACACTTTTTGGCCTAAATGCAAAGTCTTATGTTTCGGGCAAATCCAACATAACACTTCACTGAGTAACTGCCTCCTTATTTTCATGCATGGTGGTGGCTGCATCAAGGTATGGGTATGCTTGACTGCACATACTGGGGAGTTTTTCAGGATAAAAATAAACAGGATGGAGCTAATCACAGGCAAAAGGAAAACCTGGTTCAGTCTGCTTTCCAACAGACACTGGGAGAGGAATTCCCATTTCAGCAGGACAAAAACCTACAGGCCAAATCTACACGGGAGTTGCTTACCAATAAGACAGTGAATGTTTCTGAGTGGCCAAGTAACAGTTTTGACTTAAATCTGCTTGGAAATGTATGGCAAGACTTGACAATTGCTGTCTAGCCATGACCCCCAACATCTTGACAGAGCTTGAAGAATTATGAAATTAAATATTGCACAATCCAGGTGTGAAAAACTTTTTTTTTTTAAGTAATAACTGCCAAATGTGTTTCTAACATTCTAACACTCAGGGAGCTGAATACTTATGCAACAACTATATTATTCAATTTCTATCAATCTTCTATTTTTTATTTTTTATTATTCCACTTTGACAATACAGTCAATACAGTATTTTGTGTAGATTGTTGACAAAAAAAAGTACAATTAAATCCAGTTTAATGCCACTTTGTAGCACAATAAAATGTGCAGAAATCCAAGGGGTATGAATACTTTTGCAAGGCACTGTATCTATTCCATATGGCCATCTAACCTGAACTACAGGGAGTTCAATGTCTCCCCTCCTATACTGTGCATGCAAAGGCTAAGCCAAATACAACCTACAGTTTGGTCACAAAAGTCTATACAAGGCCAATCCACATAGTATCTATACAAAGCTTATAGCCATACTAACAGATTTCTGCAGCCAGCAGTATGTCTTAGAAGATGAATGCTAATGCTAACTAAGTGAATGCATCCTCCAGTATGTTCTAGCTAGCAGATACACACAGCAAGCTAAGCCCATGCATCCCACAGTATGTCCCAGCATACACTCCTGCCAACCCTGCAGTCTGTTTCTTCCTATTCTCTGTGTATGTGAGCTTATCAGGGCTTACATCACTACTGACTAGTACTTATGACATCTGCGGAAATATTGTTCCAACAAATGTATGCATAAATGAATGTGTAATTTTTGTGATTGCCAATATACTGAGCGTCAGTGCCTAGGGCTGTAGCTCTGTTGCTGTGGTGCAGTATGTTGACTGTCATCATGGGATGGGACAGGGGGGTTGTGGGGGATTGTGTTTTGTATTCCATGTTGTGTTCTCTCCTATTCTATTTTGTGACGTTTCTCTGGGCTCAAGCCAAAAACCGAACACACATAACCCCTCTTTTTCGGTGCCTACTGCTGCTATGCTGAATCCTTCTCTCCTCTCCTCTTTTTGTCTCCTTGACCCAGTCTCGCTCCCTCCCCTTTCCTCTGCATCTTCCAATAACTTGTGCGTTCCCCCTCCCCCGTCTGTCGCACGTACTCACCCCCTCCCATTTTCTACCTCCTCCCTGTGCCCCCTCTCACTCACCCTCTCTTTCATTTGCTCACATTCTCTTACTTTCCCTACCAGGCTTCACACACACTGCAGGTAATGGAAAACAATATACATCTATTCCTTCCTTCCTCTCATCCTTCTAAGTCTCCTCTCCTCTGTCTCTCTGCTCTCTGCTCTCACCATTTCATCCCTCCACCGGCTCATATCCTCTGATTAGTCCTTGACCTCACAGCACAGATACCATTGCATCAGCTTATGTGTCTGAACTCACTGACGGTGTGTATGTGTCAAGGAATGACAGCGCATTGAACGTGTGTCCTACTAGTCCATGGTTCGGTGTTGAATGTGTTTGATGGTTGGCCTGTCAATTGCGGTATGGTGTGTGTCACTGTATGTGCTTAGAGTGCATCTGCTTCACAGCATTTACTTCCTGACTATGCATCAGCGTGTGTGTGTGTGTGTGTGTGTGTGTGTGTGTGTGTGTGTGTGTGTGTGTGTGTGTGTGTGTGTGTGTGTGTGTGTGTGTGTGTGTGTGTGAGAGAGAGAGAAAGTGAGTCTGCCTGTGTTAGTCTCTATATTTTCTGTTTATGTCTCCGGCAAAGACATTTAAGAGGTCATTTTTATCTCTCACTCTGTGAATATCCCTCACCCCATCTCAGAATATTCATAATTTCTGGCCAAAGGGGGATTTAAAAATTATAGAATCTCTACCACCGTTCCCTTGCTCCTCTCATCTTTCTCCCCCATCTTCTAAAGCTTGTTTTGATAATGCAGAAATCCCTCTGCTGTGTTAGAACATGGCTGTATTAGAACATGGCTGTATTAGAACATGGCTGAGTTAGAACATGGCTGTGTTAGAACGTGGCTGTGTTAGAACATGGCTGTATTAGAACATGGCTGTATTAGAACATGGCTGTATTAGAACATGGCTGAGTTAGAACATGGCTGTGTTAGAACATGGCTGTGTTTAGAACATGGCTGAGTTAGAACATGGCTGTGTTAGAACATGGCTGAGTTAGAACATGGCTGTGTTAGAACGTGGCTGTGTTAGAACATGGCTTTGTTAGAACAAGGCTGTGTTAGAACATGGCTGTGTTAGAACAAGGCTGTGTTAGAACATGGCTGTGTTAGGAGGAGGGTTGGTGCATGTACTGTATGTGCTAGAAGAGAGGATGAAAGGTGTTTTGCGTGTGTGTATACAGCGGGGAGAACAAGTATTTAATACGCTGCCGATTTTGCAGGTTTTCCTACTTACAAAGCATGTAGAGGTCTGTAATTTTTATCATAGGTACACTTCAACTGTGAGAGACGGAATCTAAAACAAAAATCCAGAAAGTCACATTGTATGATTTTTAAGTAATTCATTTGCATTTTATTGCATGACATAAGTATTTTATACATCAGAAAATCAGAACTTAATATTTGGTACAGAAACCTTTGTTTGCAATTACAGAGATCATACGTTTCCTGTAGTTATAGACCAGGTTTGCACACACTGCAGCAGGGATTTTGGCCCACTCCTCCATACAGACCTTCTCCAGATCCTTCAGGTTTCGTGGCTGTCGCTGGGCAATACGGACTTTCAGCTCCCTCCAAAGATGTGCTATTGGGTTCAGGTCTGGAGACTGGCTAGGCCACTCCAGGACCTTGAGATCCTTAGTTGCCCTGGCTTTGTGTTTCGGGTCGTTGTCATGCTGGAAGACCCAGCCACGACCCATCTTCAATGCTCTTACTGAGGGAAGGAGGTTGTTGGCCAAGATCTCGCGATACATGGCCCCATGTTTAGACCAAAAAGCTCTATTTTTGTCTCATCAGACCACATGACCTTCTCCCATTCCTCATCTGGATCATCCAGATGGTCATTGGCAAACTTCAGACGGGCCTGGACATGCGCTGGCTTGAGCAGGGGGACCTTGCATGCGCTGCAGGATTTTAATCCATGATGCCGTAGTGTGTTACTAATGGTTTTCTTTGAGACTGTGGTCCCAGCTCTCTTCAGGTCATTGACCAGGTCCTGCCGTGTAGGTCTGGGCTGATCCCTCACCTTCATCATGATCATTGATGCCCCACGAGGTGAGATCTTGCATGGAGCCCCAGACCGAGGGTGATTGACCGTCATCTTCAACTTCTTCCATTTTCTAATAATTGCGCCAACAGTTGTTGCCTTCTCACCAAGCTGCTTGCCTATTGTCCTGTAGCCCATCCCAGCCTTGTGCAGGTCTACAATTTTATCAGTGATGTCCTTACACAGCCCACTGGTCTTGGCCATTGTGGAGAGGTTGGAGCCTGTTTGATGGAGTGTGTGGACAGGTGTCTTTTATACAGGTAACGAGTTCAAACAGGTGCAGTTAATACAGGTAATGAGTCGAGAATAGGAGGGATTCTTAAAGAAAAACTAACAGGTGATCAAATACTTATGTCATGCAATAAAATGCAAATTAATTACTTAAAAAGCATACATTGTGATTTTCTGGATTTTTGTTTTAGATTCCATCTCTCACAGTTGAAGTGTACCTATGATAAAAATTACAGACCGCTACATGCTTTGTAAGTTGGAAAACCTGCAAAATCAGCAGTGTATCAAATACTTGTTCTCCCCACTGTATGTGTGTGTGTATGTGTGTGTGTGTACATTTGTGTGCGTGCCTGTTAGAGGTGAGAATGAATTGTGTCTGCATTATATTTGACTGTGCATGTCTGTGTGTATGTGTGTGTGTGTGTGTGTTCCCCACAGGATGTCGATAGTGATCATTGTTGCCAGGGAGATCCTGGACTCCAGGGGGAACCCCACAGTGGAAGTGGACCTGCACACTGACAAAGGTGAGAGACTGGTATTTTTCATCATCACTACATGGTGTGATTATTTGAGATATTCCATTATCAACTGGTTAATGGGTATTTTCCTTTCCCCTCTATCCTTCACCCCTCCATTCCCTCATTTTCTCAACCCTTCCATTCCCTCCTCCATCTGTCTTCCCCTCCCTTCCCCCATTCCCTCACCCCTCCCTTCCCCCATTCCCTCACCCCTCCATTCCCTCAAATCTCTCCCTCCTCCTTCCAGGTGTCTTCAGGGCAGCTGTGCCTAGCGGAGCGTCTACTGGCATCTATGAAGCCCTGGAGCTGAGAGACGGAGACAAAAGCCGCTACAAGGGCAAAGGTGATTGCCGAGAAAGGTGTGTGTGTGTGTGTGTGTGTGTTCTGTGTGTGTGTGTGTGTGTGTGTGTGTGTGTGTGTGTGTGTTTGTGTGCATGCGTGCGTGCATGTGTGTGAGGGGAAGTGAAGGGGGATAGAGAAATGGGCTAGGAGATGGATGGGTACTAGAGAAGGTATGAGCAGTAAGCCATATTGACTTATGGTAGCACTGTGAGGAGGAAAATTAAGATGACTACACTAAGTGAGGTGCAGAATGAACTACTTTTCTGTGTCCTTTTCTTCATTCTTATGTCCTGTCTCTGTATCCTCCTCCTCCTCCACCACCTCTTCTTCATCCTGTTTCTTCTCATCCTTCGCGACATCCCTCCTTCTCCTAGGTGTGCTCAAGGCTGTTGGTCACATCAATGACACCATCGGTCCTGCCCTCATCCAGTCGGTGAGTACGGTGGTGAGCGTGTGTGTGTGTGTTATGTCCTGTGTTGCAGTGTGTTTGTTTGGGCATATTTGTAACTGAGAGAAAGAAAGAAAGATGTCTCATCAGTCTCTCTAAGATGTGCTGTGTTGCAGGAGGTCAGTGTGGTAGAACAGGAGAAACTGGACAAGATGATGATAGAGATGGACGGCACTGAGAACAAGTGTAAGTAACAACCTGTATGAATCACATATGAGAAACCAGCTTGGACTAGTCCTGGTCTCAAGAGTTGGTGTCTGAACATTTTATTCTCACCAGTGCTTTTTCAATTTGATCTTTCCCTTAATTCATACCTATTCATTCTGCTCCCTTCAGCTCAGTTTGGGGCCAATGCTATTCTGGGTGTGTCTTTGGCCATATGCAAAGCTGGTGCTGCAGAGAAAGGTGTCCCCCTGTACCGTCACATTGCTGACCTGGCAGGAAACACAGAGCTAATGCTTCCAGTTCCTGTGAGTTCATTACCGTTACATTTTCACCTGTATTCAGTTGACTGTCATAGAATACATTTGACCAAAAACCATAACCTACTCTGTAAAAAAAGATAAGATGAAGGCTTCAGAGAGTTATCGCTGTCATTGAATGAACGAATGAATGAATCAATAAATAAAGGAATGAAGGAACAACTGGATGAAGGAATGAAGGAACTACTGGGAAAAGGAATGAAGGAACAACTAGATAAAGGAATGAAGGAACTACTGGGAAAAGGAATGAAGGAACAACTAGATAAAGGAATGAAGGAACTACTGGGAAAAGGAATGAAGGAACAACTAGATAAAGGAATGAAGGTACAACTGGATAAAGGAATGAAGGAACTACTTGTCAGGCCCTGACCATAGAGAGCTTTTTATGTCTCTATTTTGGTTTGGTCGGGGTGTGATTTGAGGTGGGCATTCTATGTTCTTGTTTCTATGTTTTGTATTTCTTTGTTTTGGCCAGGTATGGTTCTCAATCAGGGACAGCTGACTATCATTGTCTCTGATTGGGAACCATACTTAGGTAGCTGTTTCCCACCTATGTTTTGTGCGTAGTTGTTTTCTGTTTTGTGTTTGCACCAGACAGAACTGTTTAGTTTTGTTCCACTTTGTTATTTTGTTTCAGTGTTCAGTTTGAATAAATAATCATGAACACGTAAGAATGAAGGAATGAAGGAACAACTCATCGTCGTCGCCGGCCTATTAGCTGCCATCGATTCCCTTTCCGTTTGTTTCTGTTTATTGGGTTTAATTGGGTACACCTGTTTTAAGTTAGTGTTTGTTTGTAGGCTATTTAAGGGCACTAGGCCCGCTGGGTATTTGTGCAGGCTTGTTCTCTGTTATCTGGTGTATGAGTGTTATCTATATTTTTCAGGACAGTTTTAGTCCATGGTATTTTGGAACGGGTTGTTTCATGCGCCCTGGTGTTTTGCATGTCCGTGGCTCCACAGTCTTAGGAATAAAATATCTACGTACAGAATTACCTGCTCTCTGCGCTTGACTCCTCCACTCACCATTATTAGAAGTTGTAACAGAACTACAGGACAAAGGAATGAAGGAACAGCTGGATAAAGGAATGAAGGAACAACTGGATAAAGGAATGAAGGAACAACTGGATAAAGGAATGAAGGAACAACTGGATAAAGGAATGAAGGAACAACTGGATAAAGGAATGAAGGAACGACTGGATAAAGGAATGAATGAACTACAGGACAAAGGAATGAAGGAACTACAGGACAAAGGAATGAAGGAACAACTAGATAAATGAATGAAGGAACAACAAGATAAAGGAATGAATGAACTACAGGACAAAGGAATGAAGGAACTACATGACAAAGGAATGAAGGAACAACTAGATAAAGGAATGAAGGAACAACTGGATAAAGGAATGAAGGAACAACTGGATAAAGGAATGATTGAACAACTGGATAAAGGAATGAAGGAACTACAGGACAAAGGAATGAAGGAACAACTAGATAAATGAATGAAGGAACAACAAGATAAAGGAATGAATGAACTACAGGACAAAGGAATGAAGGAACTACATGACAAAGGAATGAAGGAACAACTAGATAAAGGAATGAAGGAACAACTGGATAAAGGAATGAAGGAACAACTGGATAAAGGAATGATTGAACAACTGGATAAAGGAATGAAGGAACTACAGGACAAAGGAATGAAGGAACAACTAGATAAAGGAATGAATGAACAACTGGATAAAGAAATGAAGGAACAACTGGATAAAGGAATGAAGGAACAACTGGATAAAGGAATGAAGGAACAACTGGTTAAAGGAATGAAGGAACTACAGGACAAAGGAATGAAGGAACAACTAGACAAAGGAATGAAGGAACAACTGGATAAAGGAATGAAGGAACAACTGGATAAAGGAATGAAGGAAGGACTGGATACAGGAATGAAGGAACAACTAGATAAAGGAATGAAGGAACGACTGGTTAAAGGAATGAAGGAACAACTGGATAAAGGAATGAATGAACTACAGGACAAAGGAGTGAAGGAACTACAGGACAAAGGAATGAAGGAACAACTAGACAAAGGAATGAAGGAACAACTGGATAAAGGAATGAAGGAACAACTGGATAAAGGAATGAAGGAACTACAGGACAAAGGAATGAAGGAACAACTAGACAAAGGAATGAAGGAACAACTGGATAAAGAAATGAAGGAACAACTGGATAAAGGAATGAACGAACAACTGGTTAAAGAAATGAAGGAACAACTGGATAAATGAATGAAGGAACGACAGGACAAAGGAATGAAGGAACTACTAGATAAAGGAATGAAGGAACAACTGGATAAAGGAATGAAGGAACAACTAGATAAAGAAATGAAGGAACAGCTGGATAAAGGAATGAAGGAACAACTGGATAAAGGAATGAATGAACTACAGGACAAAGGAATGAAGGAACTACAGGACAAAGGAATGAAGGAACAACTGGATAAAGGAATGAAGGAACAACTGGATAAAGGAATGAAGGAACTACAGGACAAAGGAATGAAGGAACAACTAGACAAAGGAATGAAGGAACAACTGGATAAAGAAATGAAGGAACAACTGGATAAAGGAATGAATGAACAACTGGTTAAAGAAATGAAGGAACAACTGGTTAAAGGAATGAAGGAACGACAGGACAAAGGAATGAAGGAACTACTAGATAAAGGAATGAAGGAACAACTGGATAAAGGAATGAAGGAACAACTAGATAAAGAAATGAAGGAACAGCTGGATAAAGGAATGAAGGAACAACTGGATAAAGGAATGAAGGAACTACAGGACAAAGGAATGAAGGAACTACAGGACAAAGGAATGAAGGAACAACTAGATAAATGAATGAAGGAACAACTAGATAAAGGAATGAATGAACTATAGGACAAAGGAGTGAATGAACTACAGGACAAAGGAATGAAGGAACAACTAGACAAAGGAATGAAGGAACAACTGGATAAAGGAATGAAGGAACAACTGGATAAAGGAATGAAGGAACAACTGGATAAAGGAATGAATGAACTACAGGATAAAGGAATGAATGAACTACAGGACAAAGGAATGAAGGAACTACAGGACAAAGGAATGAAGGAACAACTAGATAAATGAATGAAGGAACAACTAGATAAAGGAATGAATGAACTACAGGACAAAGGAGTGAAGGAACTACAGGACAAAGGAATGAAGGAACAACTAGACAAAGGAATGAAGGAACAACTGGATAAAGGAATGAAGGAACAACTGGATAAAGGAATGAAGGAACTACAGGACAAAGGAATGAAGGAACAACTAGACAAAGGAATGAAGGAACAACTGGATAAATGAATGAAGGAACGACAGGACAAAGGAATGAAGGAACTACTAGATAAAGGAATGAAGGAACAACTGGATAAAGGAATGAAGGAACAACTAGATAAAGAAATGAAGGAACAGCTGGATAAAGGAATGAAGGAACAACTGGATAAAGGAATGAAGGAACTACAGGACAAAGGAATGAAGGAACTACAGGACAAAGGAATGAAGGAACAACTAGATAAATGAATGAAGGAACAACTAGATAAAGGAATGAATGAACTACAGGACAAAGGAGTGAAGGAACTACAGGACAAAGGAATGAAGGAACAACTAGACAAAGGAATGAAGGAACAACTGGATAAAGGAATGAAGGAACTACAGGACAAAGGAATGAAGGAACAACTAGACAAAGGAATGAAGGAACAACTGGATAAAGAAATGAAGGAACAACTGGATAAAGGAATGAACGAACAACTGGTTAAAGAAATGAAGGAACAACTGGATAAAGGAATGAAGGAACGACAGGACAAAGGAATGAAGGAACTACTAGATAAAGGAATGAAGGAACAACTGGATAAAGGAATGAAGGAACAACTAGATAAAGAAATGAAGGAACAGCTGGATAAAGGAATGAAGGAACAACTGGATAAAGGAATGAAGGAACTACAGGACAAAGGAATGAAGGAACTACAGGACAAAGGAATGAAGGAACAACTAGACAAAGGAATGAAGGAACAACTGGATAAAGGAATGAAGGAACAACTGGATAAAGGAATGAAGGAACTACAGGACAAAGGAATGAAGGAACAACTAGACAAAGGAATGAAGGAACAACTGGATAAAGAAATGAAGGAACAACTGGATAAAGGAATGAACGAACAACTGGTTAAAGAAATGAAGGAACAACTGGATAAATGAATGAAGGAACGACAGGACAAAGGAATGAAGGAACTACTAGATAAAGGAATGAAGGAACAACTGGATAAAGGAATGAAGGAACAACTAGATAAAGAAATGAAGGAACAGCTGGATAAAGGAATGAAGGAACAACTGGATAAAGGAATGAATGAACTACAGGACAAAGGAATGAAGGAACTACAGGACAAAGGAATGAAGGAACAACTGGATAAAGGAATGAAGGAACAACTGGATAAAGGAATGAAGGAACTACAGGACAAAGGAATGAAGGAACAACTAGACAAAGGAATGAAGGAACAACTGGATAAAGAAATGAAGGAACAACTGGATAAAGGAATGAATGAACAACTGGTTAAAGAAATGAAGGAACAACTGGTTAAAGGAATGAAGGAACGACAGGACAAAGGAATGAAGGAACTACTAGATAAAGGAATGAAGGAACAACTGGATAAAGGAATGAAGGAACAACTAGATAAAGAAATGAAGGAACAGCTGGATAAAGGAATGAAGGAACAACTGGATAAAGGAATGAAGGAACTACAGGACAAAGGAATGAAGGAACTACAGGACAAAGGAATGAAGGAACAACTAGATAAATGAATGAAGGAACAACTAGATAAAGGAATGAATGAACTATAGGACAAAGGAGTGAATGAACTACAGGACAAAGGAATGAAGGAACAACTAGACAAAGGAATGAAGGAACAACTGGATAAAGGAATGAAGGAACAACTGGATAAAGGAATGAAGGAACAACTGGATAAAGGAATGAATGAACTACAGGATAAAGGAATGAATGAACTACAGGACAAAGGAATGAAGGAACTACAGGACAAAGGAATGAAGGAACAACTAGATAAATGAATGAAGGAACAACTAGATAAAGGAATGAATGAACTACAGGACAAAGGAGTGAAGGAACTACAGGACAAAGGAATGAAGGAACAACTAGACAAAGGAATGAAGGAACAACTGGATAAAGGAATGAAGGAACAACTGGATAAAGGAATGAAGGAACTACAGGACAAAGGAATGAAGGAACAACTAGACAAAGGAATGAAGGAACAACTGGATAAATGAATGAAGGAACGACAGGACAAAGGAATGAAGGAACTACTAGATAAAGGAATGAAGGAACAACTGGATAAAGGAATGAAGGAACAACTAGATAAAGAAATGAAGGAACAGCTGGATAAAGGAATGAAGGAACAACTGGATAAAGGAATGAAGGAACTACAGGACAAAGGAATGAAGGAACTACAGGACAAAGGAATGAAGGAACAACTAGATAAATGAATGAAGGAACAACTAGATAAAGGAATGAATGAACTACAGGACAAAGGAGTGAAGGAACTACAGGACAAAGGAATGAAGGAACAACTAGACAAAGGAATGAAGGAACAACTGGATAAAGGAATGAAGGAACTACAGGACAAAGGAATGAAGGAACAACTAGACAAAGGAATGAAGGAACAACTGGATAAAGAAATGAAGGAACAACTGGATAAAGGAATGAACGAACAACTGGTTAAAGAAATGAAGGAACAACTGGATAAAGGAATGAAGGAACGACAGGACAAAGGAATGAAGGAACTACTAGATAAAGGAATGAAGGAACAACTGGATAAAGGAATGAAGGAACAACTAGATAAAGAAATGAAGGAACAGCTGGATAAAGGAATGAAGGAACAACTGGATAAAGGAATGAAGGAACTACAGGACAAAGGAATGAAGGAACTACAGGACAAAGGAATGAAGGAACAACTAGATAAATGAATGAAGGAACAACTAGATAAAGGAATGAATGAACTACAGGACAAAGGAGTGAAGGAACTACAGGACAATGGAATGAAGGAACAACTAGACAAAGGAATGAAGGAACAACTGGATAAAGGAATGAAGGAACAACTGGATAAAGGAATGAAGGAACAACTGGATAAAGGAATGAATGAACTACAGGATAAAGGAATGAATGAACTACAGGACAAAGGAATGAAGGAACAACTAGATAAATGAATGAAGGAACAACTAGATAAAGGAATGAATGAACTACAGGACAAAGGAATGAAGGAACAACTAGACAAAGGAATGAAGGAACAACTGGATAAAGGAATGAAGGAACAACTGGATAAAGGAATGAAGGAACTACAGGACAAAGGAATGAAGGAACAACTAGACAAATGAATGAAGGAACAACTGGATAAATGAATGAAGGAACGACAGGACAAAGGAATGAAGGAACTACTAGATAAAGGAATGAAGGAACAACTGGATAAAGGAATGAAGGAACAACTAGATAAAGAAATGAAGGAACAGCTGGATAAAGGAATGAAGGAACAACTGGATAAAGGAATGAAGGAACTACAGGACAAAGGAATGAAGGAACTACAGGACAAAGGAATGAAGGAACAACTAGATAAATGAATGAAGGAACAACTAGATAAAGGAATGAATGAACTACAGGACAAAGGAGTGAAGGAACTACAGGACAAAGGAATGAAGGAACAACTAGACAAAGGAATGAAGGAACAACTGGATAAAGGAATGAAGGAACAACTGGATAAAGGAATGAAGGAACAACTGGATAAAGGAATGAATGAACTACAGGATAAAGGAATGAATGAACTACAGGACAAAGGAATGAAGGAACTACAGGACAAAGGAATGAAGGAACAACTAGATAAATGAATGAAGGAACAACTAGATAAAGGAATGAATGAACTACAGGACAAAGGAGTGAAGGAACTACAGGACAAAGGAATGAAGGAACAACTAGACAAAGGAATGAAGGAACAACTGGATAAAGGAATGAAGGAACAACTGGATAAAGGAATGAAGGAACTACAGGACAAAGGAATGAAGGAACAACTAGACAAAGGAATGAAGGAACAACTGGATAAAGAAATGAAGGAACAACTGGATAAAGGAATGAACGAACAACTGGTTAAAGAAATGAAGGAACAACTGGATAAAGGAATGAAGGAACGACAGGACAAAGGAATGAAGGAACTACTAGATAAAGGAATGAAGGAACAACTGGATAAAGGAATGAAGGAACAACTAGATAAAGAAATGAAGGAACAGCTGGATAAAGGAATGAAGGAACAACTGGATAAAGGAATGAAGGAACAACTGGATAAAGGAATGAAGCACCATCTAGATAAAGGAATGAAGGAACAACTAGATAAATGAATGAAGGAACTACTAGATAAAGGAATGAAGGAACAACTAGATAAAGAAATGAAGGAACAGCTGGATAAAGGAATGAAGGAACAACTGGATAAAGGAATGAAGGAACAACTGGATAAAGGAATGAAGCACCATCTATATAAAGGAATGAAGGAACAACTAGATAAATGAATGAATAAATACAGTATATTGACAAATACTGATGTATGTCTTCCTCTCCTCTCCTCCCCTGGTCCATCTCTCCCTCAGGCCTTTAACGTTATCAATGGGGGCTCTCACGCGGGCAACAAGCTGGCCATGCAGGAGTTCATGGTACTTCCTGTAGGGGCGGAGTCTTTCAGGGACGCTGTGCGTGTGGGGGCGGAGCTATACCAGACGCTGAGGGAAGTGATCAAGGAGAAGTATGGCCAGAACGCCACCAACGTGGGGGACGAGGGGGGGTTCGCCCCAAACATACTGGAGAACACTGAAGGTGAGAGAGACAGGAGGAAAGACATATCAAAGACATTACTGCATGGTCCAGAAACAACTTCTGTAGACCCTCAGCTTTCTGTGTTTTCAGATGTGAAGGAAACAGCCTTCCAATTGGTTTACATTGCCTTCAGAAAGTATTCACACTCCTTGACTTTTTCCACATATTATTCTGTAGCAGCCTGGCCTACACGTTTTCCAATGCCTCACAAAGAAGGGCACTTACTGCTAGATGGGTAAAAATATAAAAAGCAGACATTGAATATCCCCTTGAGCATTGTGAAGTTATTAATTATACTTTGTATGGTGTATCAATACACCCAGTCACTAAAAAGATACAGGCATCCTTCCTAAGTAAGTAGCCGGAGAGAAAGGAAACTTTAAAACAGTTACAGAGTTTAATGGCTGTGATAGGAGAAAACTGAGGATGGATCAACAACATTGTAGTTACTCCACAATACTCACCTAAATGACAGACTGAAAAGAAGGAAGCCTTTACAGAATACAAATAATCCAAAACATGAATCCTGTTTGCAATAAGGCACTAAAGTAAAACTGCAAAAAATGTGGCAAAGAAATTAACTTGAATACAAAGCATTATGTTTGGGGCAAATCAAACACAACACATCACTGAGTATCACTTCATATTTTCAAGCATGGTGGTGTCTGCATCATGTTATGGGTATGATTGTCGTTGGCAAGGACTCGGGAGTTAATTATATAAAAAATAAACGAAATAGAGCTAAGCACAGGCAAAATCCTAGAGGAAACCCTGGTTCAGTCTGCTTTTCCACCAGACACTGGGGGACAAATGTACCTTCCAGCAGGACAATAACCTTAAACACAAGGCCAAATATACACTGGAGTTGCTTACCAAGACAACATTGGTTTTGACTTAATCGGCTTGAAAATCTATGGCAAGACTTGAAAATGGCTGTCTAGCAATGATCAACAACCAACCTGATGGAGCTTGAATAGCTTAAAAGAATAAAGTGCATATATTGTACAATCCAGGTGTGCAAAACTCTTAGAGACTTACCCAGAAAGACTCACAGCTGTAATTGCTGCCAAAGGTGATTCTAACATGTATTGACTTAATACATTTGCAAAAATGTCTATAAACATGTTTTCACTTTGCCATTTTGGGGGTATTGTGTGTAGTTGGGTGTGAACAAAAATCTATTTAATCCATTTTGAATTCAGGCTGTAATATAACAAAATGTGGAATAAGTCAAGGGGTATGAATAGTTTTTGAATGCACCGTAGGCAAGATTCCCAATATTACTGTAAATACAGAAGGGGTTGGAGTCCTTGGTTGTTTTTGAACTGGGCTCATAAATTAACACAGCACATTGTCTTTCAGAGTCAGAGCAAGACAAGCACAATACCCCTGCATTGGATTTATCACTCACTGTTTAATAGCAACCCCCTCTCCCTGCTCACCTTTCTTGTCACACTCCCTTTCCCTGTCTCTCTGTCCTATCTCTGTGTCTTGTCCCTGTGTCCCCCTGTCCCTGTGTCATGTCCCCGTGTCCTGTCCCCCTTTCCCTGTGTCATGTCCCTTTGTCCTGTCTCTCTGTCGTGTCCCTGTGTCCTGTCCCTGTGTCCTGTCCCCCTGTCCATGTGTTGTGTCCCTGTGTCCTGTCCCTGTGTCCTGTCCCCCTGTCCATGTGTTGTGTCCCTGTGCCCTGCCCCTTTGCCCTGTCCCTCTGTCCTATCCCTTTGCCCTGTTCCTCTGTCCTGTCCATTTGCCCTGTCCCTCTGTCCTGTCCATTTGCCCTGTCCCTCTGTCCTGTCCATTTGCCCTGTCCCTGTGTCCTGTCCATTTCCCCTGCCCCTCTGTCCTGTCCATTTGCCCTGTCCCTGTGTCCTGTACATTTGCCCTGCCCCTCTGTCCTGTCCATTTGCCCTGCCCCTCTGTCCTGTCCATTTGCCCTGTCCCTGTGTCCTGTCCATTTGCCCTGCCCCTCTGTCCTGTCCATTTGCCCTGCCCCTCTGTCCTGTCCATTTGCCCTGTCCCTGTGTCCTGTCCATTTGCCCTGCCCCTCTGTCCTGTCCATTTGCCCTGCCCCTCTGTCCTGTCCATTTGCCCTGTCCCTGTGTCCTGTCCATTTGCCCTGTCCATTTGCCCTGTCCCTGTGTCCTGTCCATTTGCCCTGCCCCTCTGTCCTGTCCATTTGCCCTGTCCCTGTGTCCTGTCCATTTGCCCTGCCCCTCTGTCCTGTCCATTTGCCCTGTCCCTGTGTCCTGTCCATTTGCCCTGCCCCTCTGTCCTGTCCATTTGCCCTGCCCCTCTGTCCTATCCATTTGCCCTGTCCCTGTGTCCTGTCCATTTGCCCTGCCCCTCTGTCCTGTCCATTTGCCCTGTCCCTGTGTCCTGTCCATTTGCCCTGCCCCTCTGTCCTGTCCATTTGCCCTGTCCCTGTGTCCTGTCCATTTGCCCTGCCCCTCTGTCCTATCCATTTGCCCTGTCCCTGTGTCCTGTCCATTTGCCCTGTCCCTGTTTCCTGTCCCTCTGTCCTGTGCAGCTCTGGAGCTGATCAAGACAGCCATTGAGAAGGCAGGTTTCACAGACAAGGTGGTGATCGGGATGGACGTGGCAGCCTCTGAGTTCTACAAAGAGGGCAAGTACGACCTGGACTTCAAGTCTCCGCCCAACGCAGACCGCCACATCAGCGCCCAAGAGCTCTGCGACATGTACCAGGGCTTCGTCAATGACTACCCAGGTGTGTGTGTATGTGTGTGTGTGTGTACCTGTCACCCTAACATGGTTAATTGTTCCATGATATGATTGATTAGGCTACTCCCCTCCCGGCAATTAACCCTGATGTCTTGTACTGAAGCTCTCTCTCTCTCTCTCTCTCTCTCTCTCTCTCTCTCTCTCTCTCTCTCTCTCTCTCTCTCTCTCTCTCTCTCTCTCTCTCTCTCTCTCTCTCTCTCTCTCTCTCTCTCTCTCTCTCTCTCTCTCTCTCTCTCTCTCTCTCTCTCTCTCTCACACACACACACACACACACACACACACACACACCCATAGGGACATGGATAAGCACCAGTAATGGGGAACAGGGCTACATCAGTGCAGCTCCCACCTTGCCAAATGTGCACTGTAGCGCATAATTAAAACCTCCTTAACTGGTGTCAGGAAATGAGGGGAGGCCATCCAAGCTCTCTCTCTCTTTCTTTCTTTCTTTCTTTCTCTCTCGCAGTGCATGCTGGGAGTTTTTTGGAGTTTGAGTGTTTTGTGTGGAGGGCTCTGTCCTAACTTATTTTCTTGATTCTGTCCTTGGTCTTTTCTTTCCATTTTTATTTTATATCGGGAGGGTTATTAATGCAGTCTTTATATTAGCGGGAACCACAGGTTTTTTCAAAGTTAGGGTGGAAGAGGACAGCGTTAGTTTCCTGGGGTTTGGAAGGTGTGGTATGCGCAATGGCTTCTCATCCTAGCGCAGAGGAGACGCTGTCGATACGGCATGGATTCAGGGGTGTTCCTGAGAATGGAGTTAAAGTGGAGGAGGATCTGTTTGCAGTCGGTGAACAGGGAGGAGCTGAATTTATACATTCTGCTTCCAGAATGAACAAAGCTGTGATTTTGTTCATGAAAAGAGCAAATTAGGTTGGTAGGCTAATTGCTAGTGGAATAGTTGTAAGGGGTGTGTTGGTGCCAATTTTGCCTCTTTCTACCCCTTCGACAAGGGTGGTAGTTGCAAATTTGCCTCTGTTTATTACGGATGATCAAATGAGAAAAGAGCTGAGTCGTTGTGGTAGGTTTGCTAGCGGTTTTTCGTGTCAGCAGGTTTTCAGGCAGATGCCTTTAAGCACGTTGTTGTTTCGTTCCGGAGGAAAGTGTTTATGTTTCTGAATAACAATGAGCAACAGCTAAATGTGCATTTTAAAGTGAGGCATGGGGAGGGGCTCTTCGCAGGGTTAGCCAGTACAGATAGTCTATGGTGTTTTGAGTGTGTGGATTTGGGGCATAAGAGCTTTGCGTGCCCACATAAAGGCCATAGACAAGGTACAAGCGCCAGTGGGGGAAATCGAGATCAATGTGCAGGGGGCAATGAGACACAGACAGCAGAGGCTGGGCCTAGTCATGATATGGATGGGGGTGTAGATAAGGCTGGGACTAGTCAGGCTAGAGATGGTGGGGTAGCTGAGGCTGGGCCTTATCATACTATGGAGGGTGGTGTAGATGAGGCTGGGCCTAGTCAGGCTAGAGATGGTGTGGTAGATGAGGCTGGGCCTAGTCAGGCTAGAGATGGTGTGGTAGATGAGGCTGGGCCTAGTCAGGCTAGAGATGGTGTGGTAGATGAGGCTGGGCCTAGTCAGGCTAGAGATGGTGTGGTAGATGAGGCTGGGCCTAGTCAGGCTAGAGATGGTGTGGTAGATGAGGCTGGGCCTAGTCAGGCTAGAGATGGTGGGGTAGATGAGGTTGGGCCTAGTCATACTATGGATGGTGGTGTAGATGAGGCTGGGTCTAGTCAGGTTATGCTAGTGGATGAGGAGAGTATAGTGGGGAAGTGTAAGAGACTAGGGTGGGAGGAGGAGGGTGTCAAGCGTTAAAGGAAAAAGGGGACAAGAAATAAGGTGGGAGGGTATAAGGCACCAAGGAACCTTTGCCTGGTGCTTGGGGGGAGGCCCTGACCATAGAGGAAGGGCAGGTGGTCAGGATGGGAGATGGAGATGAGGAGGAAAGTGAGTCTGAGGAAGAGGATGATGAGGATCCGTTTTTTTCAGAATCCACTTCAATGGGTTCGGAGCTGACAGCCAGTCAAGCAGAGGGGTCTAAGTACACGTTGAGGGAACTGACAAGGTTCCTGAATGAGACCAAGGGGAAAAAAGTTCATCTTGAGGCTTTTATTTTCTGATCTGAGAAAATTAGTATGATCTGTACAACATGCTATGAAAAATGAGGGGCATGGTGTCCTCTCATCCAGGAAACGGTTTAGGTTGAGGAAGTGGATCACAACCGTGCATAAGGGTCTACCTTCAGACGCTGTTTAGATGTATAGTTTTTTCTGGCACTGGGGCTCTATTGGTCTCTTTGTTGCTGGCTTTTCTCCCACTTCTTATGGAGACTCTTTGGGTAGGCTCGCTTAATTTAAATGGTGCCAGAAATGCGGTAAAGAGGAGTGTGTTGGATGAATATGTAAAACAAAAAAACAGTACAGGTGTTGTTTCTGCAGGAGATGCATAGTGATGTGGTGAATGAAGTCGATTGGGGCTCTGGTGGAAAGGGGCAAATGTGTTGAGCCATGGGACACATTTTAGTGCAGGGGTGGCAGTCCTTACTGTACCGGATCTTTCTGTAAAAATGTGCTCCTCAAAGGAGGTGTGTAGGGGTAGGCTGCTTGTTGTAAAAGCAGAAATTAACAACATGGGTTTTGTCTTCATAAATGTCTATGTGCCTAACACAGGGAGAGAGAGGGGGGTTCTATTTGGGTGTCTTAGACAGGAACTCTCACAGGTAGCGCCTGAGGAGACGCTGGTGGTCGGCGGGGACTGGAACTGTACAATGGATTTTACGAAAGACAGAAATGGGGAAGAGCCTCATTCAGTGTCAGTGGGAGTGTTAAGGGACATCATTGATCAGTTCGACCTAGTGGATGTTTGGAGAACTAAACATCCCAACACAAGGCAGTATACATGGGTGAAGGTTTTGGGGGCTAGGCTGAGTGCAGCCCGACTTGATCGATTTTACATGTCTAGGAATCAGAGCAATAGGCTGTTGGTGTCACGGCTGATGAAAGGAGAGGAGCAAGGTGCAGCGTGGCAGGTGTTCATACTTTTATTTGAACTGAACACTAAATAACAAAATTAACAAAGAGAATGAATGAAAACCGAAACAGTCAGGTGCAGAACTGAAACCTGTCAGGTGCAGAAACACAAAACAAAAAATAACTACCCACAAAACCCATGTGGGAAAAAGCTACCTAAGTATGGTTCCCAATCAGTGACAACGATAGACAGCTGTCTCTGATTGAGAACCATACCCGGCCAAAACAAAGAAATAGAAAACAGAAAAAGGACATAGAATGCCCACCCAAATCACACCCTGACCAAACCAAAATAGAGACATTAAAAGCTCTCTAAGGTCAGGGCGTGACAGTTAGATGCTACCATTCTCCCGGTGGGGTATTCGGATCACCACATAACCATGGCTCGGCTGTCTATTTCACCAGGGCCTCGGCAGGCATCCTATTGGAAGTTTAATGTAAAGCTTTCAAGATGCCACTTTTTGCTCAGGTTTCAAGATTTTTTGGGAAAGGTGGGGGCAGCAAAGAGAGGAATATGAGTCTCTGAGTCAATGGTGGGATGTGGGGAAAGTCCAAATTCGGCTTTTCTTTTCTGTCAACAGTATACAGCTCTCTCATCCTCAGAGGCTAGGAGATTACTGGGGGAACTCGAGCATAGTATTGGTGAGATGGAGGTAGAGACAATGTAGGCCTCCAGGCTAATTTATCTGAATTACGTAGGGACCTGGGCAGTTTTTTCCAGGTTAAAGCAAAGGGAGCACTTGTAAGAGCTAGGTTCTCTATGCTCAAGGAGATGGATACTCCCAGCTCCTCCTTCTTTGGTTTGGAAAGACAGAGCGGCGAAGCCAAGAGTATGCATTGTCTACGGCTGTCTGATGGGCAGGTGACCTCTGTGGTGGGGGAGATTGAACTGTGGAGTTAAATACTGAGTTGTATAGGGCAGAAATGTGTGATCCTATGTGTGCTCAGGTCTTGGTCGCAGAAATCCCTAAGCTCTTTCTGGCACAGAGGGATGAAATGGACATTCCTCTGTTGTCCCATGAACTGGCAGAGGCCGTAACCCAGATGTACCCCGGTCGTGCACCGGGGGTCGATGGACTCCCAGTGGAGTTTTATAAACAATTCTGGGGAATAATTGGACTGGACTTATTTTGCGTGTTGCGTGAATGCATTGGGGTAGGAGAGTTGCCGATGAGCTGTCGTCAGGCGGCTCTGACTCTCCATCCCCAAAAAGGACTTGTGTGAACTTAAGAACTGGAGTCCTGTGGCATTGCTCTGTATGGACTTCAAGATATTTGCCAAGGTCTCTCTAACAGAATGAAGTCCCACCTGGACTCGATAGTACATAAGGACCAAACATATTGTGTACCGGGACGCTCAATCACGGACAACTTGTTCTTAATTAGGGACATGTTGGACTTGTCGAGAGTTTCTAATGTGAACTTTGGACGGGTCTCTTTACATCAAGAGAAGGCTTTTGATAGAGTGGACCATGAGTATCTGTTTAATGTGATGTTTGGGTTTGGGGAAAGGTTTTTGACCTTTGTGAAGATGTTGTATGCTGGGGCATCATGTATGGTCAAGGTGGGAGGGGGGCTCAGTAGGACATTCTGAGTGAGACGAGGCATTAGACAAGGATGCACTCTATCGGGGCAGTTATACACTAGCCAGTGAGCCTTTTTTGGGCCTGCTACGCAGGAGACTGCAGGGAGTGTGCTGGACAGACATGGGTGTGGTGACAGGAATAGCAGTGTCAGGGTATGCAGATGACGTTTCTTTGATGGTCAGGATATGCAGGCACTAGAGACTAGTCTGAAGGTGTACGAGGGTGCTTTGTCAGGTAAGGTAAGAGCAAAGCTTTGTTATGTGGGCCATGGGGGGATGTGGCCCCTCCTCTGCTTCCAGGGGGTTTGCAGTGGGGTTGTGAAGGGCTTAAAATGTTGGGGGTGTACCCGGGCCAGGAAGAACTGGGAGGGGCTGTCACGGGCAGTGGTGTCAAGACTGGCCAGGTGGAGGTGGCTCCTGTACCAAGTGTCATATAGAGGGATGGTGCTGATAATCAACAACCTGGTGGCATCTTCCCTGTGGCATAAACTGGCTGTCCTCAACACCCCCCCGCAAGCTGGTGGACTTTTTCTGGTTGGGCCAACACTGGATGAGGGCGGCAGTGTTGTACATGACTGTCCACCAAGGAGGACAGTGCCTGGTGGAACTGGAGAGCAGGGTGGCTGCCTTCCGAATTAAGGCGGTGCAGAGACTGCTGTACCATACTGATGTTGGCTGGATGGAACCAGCACGCACGCTGCTGAGGAGAGATGGCGGATTAGGGTTGGACCGGTAGCTGTTCCTCATGAAGCTGGAGAGGCTGAGTACCGCAGGTCTATCAGATATTTACTATGCAGTGCTGAGGGAGGCACTGTCTGAGCCGGTAAGGGGGGTAAGGGGTTGTTTGAGCAGCCAAAGGGGGAGTGGCCACCCATGTTTCCACCACTGCAGATGACGGCAGAGACTGGGGACTGGAAAGGGGGTCTGGAGGACTTGTTAGATTTTAACACTGAACCTAGGGGAGTTTGAGGGGGTGGGCAGTAAAGCCCTCTTCAACCTCTATATTAAGGTAAGGAACATTAGGAGCCTAACAGGAGTGAAGGCACATCAGTGGCAGGGGGTATGTGGGGAGGAGAGTATGGTGGGTTTTAGATGGAGGGGGCTCTACAAACCCCCAGTACCAAAGAGGTCAGGGGACCTACAGTGAAGGGTTCTACATGGAGCCCTAGCCACTAACAGCTGGTTGGCACGGGTTGAACCTGGAGTCGGGCAGGGGCGTCCTTTCTGTGTTATGAGAGAAACTGTGATTCATGTGTTTTCTATGTGCGCCAGGTTAATGCCATTAATGTCTCTGTTGGAATATCTGTGTGAGAGGTTGGGGGTGGTTTTTACTGGTGGGATGTATATAATAGGGTACAGGTATTCAAATAAGGAAAAGGCCAAATGTGTTTTGTTTAAATTTCTGTTTGCTCAAGCAAACTTGGCTATTTAGCTAATAAGGAGGAAAAGGGTCAAAGGTGGGGGGATAACAGACCCTTTACTATTATTTAATGGGATGGTCTCTGCCCACCTTAGGGTGGAATTTGAATTCTATAAAATGATGAAAAGTGTGGAGATGTTTCAGGAGATATGGTGTGTTGGGGGGCTGTCTGTATAGCCGGGGAAGATATTTTGGATATACGGTTGTAGAAGTGGTGAGGGTTTGGTTATTGTGATGTGTTGTTTTGTATCGTGGGGTAGAGGGCAAGGTGAGTATGGTACGTTTATGCAGTACAGGATCTATTTTGCTGTTTTATTTTAAAGGGGGGGGGGGTGAGGTTTTAATGAAATGAGAATGTTTCATTAAAGAAAGGCCAAAAGTGAAAGTCTCTCTCTGTCTCTGAGGAGTGTAGAGTGTAATGGGTGATAGTATAGGGTGTCCAGTCAGAGGCAGTAATTGAAATCCCCATTAAGACTGACATGGTGTACCTCTGAGCCCGTCCACCACGGGCCATGAGTGGGTCTTGAGCTAATCAACCAACTCCCATCACACACCCCTTAATACGCTAGAGTAGGCACACACATATACACACACACACATACACACTCCTTAACATGGTAGAGTAATTTCCTTCACTCTAGGTAGATATTTCCTTTAGGGGCAGATGTAGGAATATCTACTGCTCAGAAATTGTAACATTAACCATTAGGCGTTTAAATGAAAAACTGTCCTTAGATCAGTGTCTTGAGGCATGGCCCCAGGTCATCCTTAGCCTACCCTCATTCTCCCCCTGTCCTTATTCTCCATTATGGCTGCAGCACACACAAACACTCACTAACATTCCTCCTGGCCCTCTCTCCTCCAGTGGTGTCCATTGAGGATCCGTTTGACCAGGATGATTGGCCGGCCTGGTCCCAGATGACAGCCTCCGTGGGTATCCAGGTGGTGGGGGATGACCTGACCGTCACCAACCCCAAGAGGATAGAGCGCGCACTGGAGGAGAGGGCCTGCAACTGCCTGCTGCTCAAAGTCAACCAGATCGGCTCTGTCACCGAAGCCATCCAGGCGTGAGTCAGGGAGGGGAGTGTGGAGCTGATTCGTATTTTAGACTGTGTCCAAAATGGCACCCTTTTCCTGATATAGTGCTATATGGGCCCTGGACAAAAGTAGTGCACTATAGGTGAGAACTCACCTCATCCACCAGGCTCCCTCTCTCTCCCTCTCCCCCTCTCTCTTTCTCCCCCCTCTCTCTCTCCCTCTCCCTCTCTCCTACTCCCCCCTCTCTCTCTCTCTCTCTCTCTGTATCTCTCCCCCTCTCTCTCTCTGCATCTCTCCCTCTCTCTATATATATATCTCTCCCTCTCTCTCTATATACATCCCTCCCTCTCTCTCCATCTCTGTATCTGTCGATGTCTCTCTCTCCCTCTCTTTCTGTCTCTGTGTATCTCCCCCCTCTCTCTCCCTCTCTCCTACTCCCCCCCCTCTCTCTCTGTATCTCTCTCTCTCTGTATCTCTCTCTCTCTCTCTCTGTATCTCTCCCCCTCTCTGTCTCTGTATCTCTCCCTCTCTCTCTCTCCATCTCTGTATCTGTCGCTGTCTCTCTCTCCCTCTCTTTCTGTCTCTGAGTATCTCCCTCTCTCTCTCTCTGTATCTCTCTCTCTCTGTATCTCTCCCTCTCTCTCTCTGTATCTCTCCCTCTCTCTGTCTCTGTATCTCTCCCTCTCTCTCTCTCTGTATCTCTCCCCCTCTCTGTCTCTGTATCTCTCCCCCTCTCTGTCTCTGTATCTCTCTCTCTCTCTCTGTATCTCTCCCTCTCTCTGTCTCTGTATCTCTCCCTCTCTCTCTCTCTCTCCCCCTCTCTGTCTCTGTATCTCTCCCTCTCTCTCTCTCTGTATCTCCCCCCTCTCTGTCTCTGTATCTCTCCCTCTCTCTCTCTCTCTCATCTCTGTATCTGTCTCTCTCTCCCTCTCTTTCTGTCTCTGAGTATCTCCCTCTCTCTCTCTCTGTATCTCTCTCTCTCTCTCTCTCTCTCTCTCTGTATCTCTCCCTCTCTCTGTCTCTGTATCTCTCCCTCTCTCTCTCTCTGTATCTCTCCCTCTCTTTCTGTCTCTGAGTATCTCCCTCTCTCTCTCTGTATCTCTCTCTCTCTCTCTGTATCTCTCCCCCTCTCTGTCTCTGTATCTCTCCCTCTCTCTATCTCTGTATCTGTCGATGTCTCTCTCTCCCTCTCTTTCTGTCTCTGAGTATCTCCCTCTCTCTCTCTCTGTATCTCTCTCTCTCTCTGTATCTCTCCCTCTCTCTCCATCTCTCTCTCCCTCTCTGTCTGTCCTCCAGGTGTAAGCTGGCTCAGGAGAATGGCTGGGGGGTGATGGTGAGCCACCGCTCAGGTGAGACAGAGGACACCTTCATTGCTGATCTGGTGGTAGGCCTCTGCACTGGACAAATCAAGACTGGAGCTCCCTGTCGATCAGAGCGGCTGGCCAAATACAATCAACTCATGAGGTTGGTACCCTACTCACTGTGTGTGGTTGTTGCTGTATGACTCTGTATAACTGTCTCTCTGTCTGTTCCTCTCTGAATTCTTCTGTCGTTCTCTTTCTCTTTTTGTCTTTATCCTCTCTTAGGATTGAGGAGGAGTTAGGGGATCAGGCTCGCTTCGCAGGGCACAACTTCCGGAACCCCGCCGCCCTCTAAGACTCCTCTGGGCTGATGGACACTGACACAGAATCACAGACACACATCACTGCAGGGCACAGATGGACTGACAGATGTCCACAGACAGATATACATAACTACCTACAATGAGTCCTTTAGACAGATAGGTCAGACAGACATATTTAATTTTACCTTTATTTAAATAGGCAAGTCAGTTAAGAACAAATTCTTATTTTCAATGACGGCCTAGGAACAGTGGGTTAATTGCCTGTTCAGGGGCAGAACGACAGATTTGTACCTAGTCAGCTCGGGGATTTGAACTTGCAACATTCCGGTTACTCGTCCAACACTCTAACCACTAGGCTACCCTGCCGTTTGTAAGGACAGAGAGACAGACAGAGTGAATAAGACGTTATTTTCCATCCCTCTCTTTTCTCCTCCCATTTACCTCAGTTTTCTCATCTCAATTTCCTCAATTGCCCAACCCTTCCCCTTTCCTCCCGCCCTTCCACGTTAGGCAACCTTTCAGTTACCACTTCATTTAAAAGCCTGCCACATAAGTGTCTGTTACCACCTACATGTAAAAGCTTACCACAGAAACCCTCCAATCAATAAAGATATGAACACTTATGATGTAAACATCAGCCACAATTGTGTCTGTGTTTTGTATGGGATATATATATATATATATATGTGTGTGTGTTTTAATAATTAAAATGAAAGCTCTACTATAGACTGGCTATATTGGCTACTGTATCTTCTCTATGTCACTACTTTCACATGGGGCACATTCAATGGGATGGAACGTTTAAAACTTTGCAGGTAGAAATGCATTGGGCTGCCACATTTACCCATTCTTAATTAAATATATAATTGTGTTCAATATCTGAAAGCTCTGTAAAATTGCATCCTAAATAAGACCCTGGCGTGGCTGACACGTGTAATGCGCACTATATGCAGTCACAAGCTGCATCATATTAACAATGTATCAACTGTACCTACACTGTTATATAAATTGTTGCAGGTATATCCACTGCATGTTCTAAATGTAGCAGCAGAGGGAGCGCGAGACGTGGCCTTTTCACGTGAAGGTAAAAGGCGCGCAAGCGCAGTAGATCGCTCCTTCACATGGTTACTATGGTTACTACACAATAGGGGACGGGATAGGGGGCTGTGTAAAGGGGGAAGAAAAAACGAAAGGAGAGAGTAGGGAGGTGGTTTGCAGAACCGCTTGACTGATCACACTGTAGCTAGCTCCCCCGACACTGTGCAGAGTAAAAGAGAGAGGTAGACCGGGAGAGGGAGAGAGAGGTGGAATGAGAAGAAACGGGGTAGGCCTCGGCCTAGGTTTTAGGGGAAAGGTTTATACACTCAAAAAAGAACTCCGTTCTAGGTATGAATATAATGGACACGGAAACTTTGAGAATGCACTATTATCTAGGGCCTAGATTCTAGGCTATAATGGCATTATTCAGTTCGATGCTGTTTGACTACACGTTGGGCTGCATGCTGTAGCCATTTGCCTATCAATACAATGACGGGGAGAAGTTTTAGAACAAAGGGAGAAAAGGTAAGATTCTGTAAGCTGAGTTATTGTGTGTATAAAGGATCCATGTAAAGTAGCTTATCGTGGGCTAATGCACAGTGATCCTACATTGGAGTGGGGGAAGATACAACTGAAAAAGGGACTTCTCTCCTTCCCTCCCCTCTTCTGAGTGTTGGCCCTCTGCGCCTCTTCCTTCTCCCTGCCTCCCTTTCTTCTCGCTCCCCCATTCCTTAAGAATATGCAAATCACGCCCTCCTCTCCCTCTCTTTCTCTCTTCCTCGAAGTGCATCCCTTGCTCGCCCTCAGTAGATTTTGTGACTGTACCGACGGCAAAAAGTGCAAGTCGTCTTGACGGAGGAAGGGGGAGAAAGAGAAGGGGGAGAAGGGGGTGGGGAAGAGGCAAACGTACGCATCAATTCGTACAGTCTTCAGCGGCACCCCGTTTTTTCCTGCAACGATTTGGGAAGGAGAGAGAACATTCTGCATTATTTGCGGAACCGTTGCAATATGATCCAGCAGCCTCTGTTTATAGGTGCGCGTGCTGCCCCTATGTGTGTATGTCAACGTACAGTATAAACCGAGAGAGACGGTTAAAGAAAGGGAGAGTGAAAGGGGACACGCATCGCTGGATATCATAGGTAAGGAGAAGGGAAAATGGATGCTTATATATTTTTGCTATTCTTGTTGGCCATGTTTGTGTCTTCCCTCCCCTTTCTTTGTGCGTTAACGATCATGCGTTATGTGTAATTCATGCCCGGGTAAAATGTGTGTTAGGTTAGAACGCACAACAGACGCACTCACATTCCAACGAGAAAAGGCGTCTCGGTGAAGAATGGCATTCGCCATTCTATTCCGAATTATTTTTTCAAGACATGAAGAAAAAAAACAGTACGCTATTGGAGAAACACAACAGGCATAGATAGACACAGGACCCATTATATTCTGCATTATCAGTGTTAGCCAATATGTGCTATTACACATAGCGTCTACATCGTCGATCTAGTCTATTCCGATGTAGCTCGCTTGTTGTACAGAATAGCAGAGCCGGTCGCATCTGCATGTGTATCAATAACAGTAGCGGGAGAAGAAAGGAGAAAGAGAACGGTTGCGGTGCCTGCTTCTCGGTGCCTGCTTCTCGGAGCCTGCTTGTCGGTGCCTGCTTCTCGGTGTCTGTCGGTGATGTGAGCTGTGTAACTGCATACTTACACGGGCTAAAGACATGCTGCGATGCATCACATATTTCATTTTA
This sequence comes from Oncorhynchus keta, assembly GCF_023373465.1. Taxonomy (NCBI): domain Eukaryota; kingdom Metazoa; phylum Chordata; class Actinopteri; order Salmoniformes; family Salmonidae; genus Oncorhynchus; species Oncorhynchus keta. The sequence continues at coordinate 75,341,893 of NC_068454.1, read as the reverse complement.
ATGCATTCGTGTGTGTGAGAGCGAGAAACAGTTAATGTGCACATATGTGTGTGTCTGTTTCACCATTGCTATACATTGTTTGATTATTATAAGCTATGGTAAATGCTATGTTTGCTTTTAGTGTTGATGGACCACAGCCAGGGACCAGCAAATTAAACCATGAATAGTAGCAGCCAGCCACCTGTGACTAAGATATACACTGACTGTATACAGTATCTGTGTCATTGGGATCCATAGCCTCCCTCCTCTGCTTTACATTGGGCCCATAGGCCTACACTCCCCAAATATTGATTTCATAGCACAAGTAATGGCTCAATGTTTATCATTGAGTGTGTGGAATTGTGAATTCTTTAACTACTGCAATATAGAAGACAACATGTCTATGGGAACAGTCACTATAGTGCTATGCACATTGCACGTGTAAAGGAGGGGGTTCTGTGAACCAAGATAGCTTGACGACTGACAAGTAGCCTAGTCTAAGACGTGGACTTGTGTTAGCTCTCCGGGCTAATGCCTAGGCTTTAGCTCAGCAGGATAACACAGTCTTATGGAGCTTAGTCCAGGTTCAAAGCCAGTTGGTGACACACACTCGCCTGATGTTGAATTCATGCCAAGTGACTATACACTACTATTCAATGTGTGTGTCTGTGTGTGAATCTGTAACTAACAGCTGTAACTGTTTGTATAAAGTGTGTGAGTGTATGAATAAGTCAACATATGCAGTATGCACTAATAATTCATATATGTAGTAATGGTGCCACCACACACTGCATCTGTGTGTTTACTGCTCGATGGGTTGAACACAAGGCCTTCCATTGTCAGTGCTAACTACCTGGCTAAATATATCCCTTTATATCACCCAGTGTGCCACTGTTCTATTTATATCCTCATTCAGTATACATGAGCTTGACTGGGTGAATGGGTGAATGAGTTGGACATGTAAAACCTGTGTCATATTTCATAGTCTACTACCCTAATGAATGAAGGGGTGAATGAGTTGGACATGTAAAACCTGTGTCATATTTTATAGTCTACTACCCTAATGAATGAAGGGGTGAATGAGTTGGACATGTAAAACCTGTGTTATATTTCATAGTCTACTACCCTAATGAATGAAGGGGTGAATGAGTTGGACATGTAAAACCTGTGTCATATTTCATAGTCTACTACCCTAATGAATGAAGGGGTGAATGAGTTGGACATGTAAAACCTGTGTTATATTTCATAGTCTACTACCCTAATGAATGAAGGGGTGAATGAGTTGGACATGTAAAACCTGTGTCATATTTCATAGTCTACTACCCTAATGAATGAAGGGGTGAATGAGTTGGACATGTAAAACCTGTGTCATATTTCATAGTCTACTACCCTAATGAATGAAGGGGTGAATGAGTTGGACATGTAAAACCTGTGTCATATTTCATAGTCTACTACCCTAATGAATGAAGGGGTGAATGAGTTGGACCTGTAAAACCTGTGTCATATTTCATAGTCTACTACCCTAATGAATGAATGGGTGAATGAGTTGGACCTGTAAAACCTGTGTCATATTTCATAGTCTACTACCCTAATGAATGAAGGGGTGAATGAGTTGGACCTGTAAAACCTGTGTCATATTTCATAGTCTACTACCCTAATGAATGAAGGGGTGAATGAGTTGGACCTGTAAAACCTGTGTCATATTTCATAGTCTACTACCCTAATGAATGAATGGGTGAATGAGTTGAACATGTAAAACCTGTGTCATATTTCATAGTCTACTACCCTAATGAATGAAGGGGTGAATGAGTTGGACCTGTAAAACCTGTGTCATATTTCATAGTCTACTACCCTAATGAATGAATGGGTGAATGAGTTGAACATATATGTTGCATGTCATGGTCAATTACCTGTATCTATTAGTGATGGGGGGGAAATCAGTTACATATTGGAATATTATTTTTGATGATATATCGTATCGCATATCGTATCGCATCGTTTTGACAATATTGCAATATTATTTTCCCATGACTGATCAAAACTCGTTTTCTCATGCTCTCTTGTCTCTTTGCAGCAGAGATATGGTGAGCAATATTATTTTCCCATGACTGATCAAAACTCGTTTTCTCATGCTCTCTTGTCTCTTTGCAGCAGAGATATGGTGAGCAATATTATTTTCCCATGACTGATCAAAACTCGTTTTCTCATGCTCTCTTGTCTCTTTGCAGCAGATATATGGTGAGCAATATTTTTGGAACATCAACTCGCAATAAAATCACAGTATCGATACACAAAACATAGAATTGTGAGAATTGCAATACATATTGTATTGGCACCTAAGTATGATGATAATATTGTATAGTGAGGTCCCTGGCAATTCCCAGCTCTAGATCTATGAATGAATGAATTATCAGACTCTTAACCCCGTGCAGGTTTGGGTCTGGGGCTGGGCTCTTTTTTAACCCCATGCGGGTTTGGGTCTGGGCTGGGCTCCTGTAGGGTAGGTAAGGGGCTAATGTGGCTCTGGGATAGCCCTTGAGATGGCTATAACAGCTTAAACTCTTTCTGACCCAGGTTTAAACAACACCTTAGTGGGTTCTGATAGGCTGATAAAGGCTAGAACATATACACGCATCCAATTGCTTTGGGAAGGTGCTGAACAGTATTCAATGTTCATCAGCATAAGGGAATAATCTGCACACAATATTTTCTTCCAAATGTGTTTATTGTCATACACAACAGTATCTATACATCTGTGTACAGGTTCCATGTCATTAAAGGAAAACTCCACCCAAAACGATATTTTGGTATTTTTTTCAGTAGTCCATTGTTGAATTGGTGGTATGAATCAAAATGGGACTATATCAATTGTGGGACTATATAAACAATGGACTAATGAAACAAATACCAAAATATCATTTTTGAGTGGAGTTTTCCTTTAACTGTGATTCTTCTGAATGAACTGAACTGCAGTGTATTACTCATCAATGCATCCATTCAGTATTGAAGTGTGATATGAGTCAGATATCGGTTTTCCTGTAGCATTGCTGTGTTGAGGATCCTTGACTTGTACATGCACTCAAAGCCATGCCAGGTTCATCAGTCCACCGTTGCAATGAATTGCCTATAACTGTAGTTGTAATGTTATTGTTCGATATTTATCCTTCGATATGTGTACATCATTTGTTATTATGATTGATGGTGCACTGTAACTTGTCCTGTCAAATAACGTCTTGTTTTATTGTTGTTGTATCACTGTATTTGATTTGTATGGGGTTTTCTGATGCTACCTAATTCAATGGGACTGGCCTGGTTAGGTAGACAGTTCATCATTGTGGTGTTTTTTCCAGGTTGTAGAAGCTCAGATGGTGGTGAGGTGATTTTCAGTCCTACAGAGAAAGACAAGGACACCACTTCATTCACTGCTATGGCCTGTGGGGAGGGATGGACATCATAAAGGAGTAACGATGAAAACTCGAACTCACAAAGAATCGGTATGAACTGTTTCAATGGCTTCCTTCATCTCTACCTTGTTCCCCTGTGTAGCTGAGTGTGCATGTGTGGGTCTGATTGCAGATGTGTTTATTGTTAATATGTTGTATTATATTGCACGGAGATGGATTGTGATGTTACATTTTACATCATTTAAGATTAATACGACTTTTGAAGTTAAGATATTCTGTGTGTATATTCTTTGTGGACATTGATGTCATAATTGTTCCTCTCTCTGTTCTCTTCTCACCTCGTCGTTCTTGCCGCTTTCTACCCTCCCAATTCCTCTTCTCTCTCCTTTCCCTCCTCATGCTCTTACCCCCCCCTACCCATCACTGATCCTCTATCCTTTCTCCCTCATTCCTGCCCCCTCCCTATTTCATCATCCTTCATTCCACCTTACCCTTCCCTGATCCCCTCTATCTCTCACTTTTTTCTTTCCCCCTTTCCCCCTCTCTCACTCCTTGGTTTTGTCCTCTACTGTTCTCTTTACTTATTGTTTTGACCCCTTTACCACCCTCTACACCCCTCAACCCCCCTTTACCTCCCTCTACCCATCTTTACCCACCTCTACCCCCCTTTACCCACCTCTACCCCTTTTATCCCCCTCATAACCCATTTCCCCTTCTCTCTCTTCATTTGTTCCTTCTATCTCCTTTTCTCCTTCTTGCCCCTTCCACCCCTGGCGGTTCAGATGCCAATGCGCAGTGGGCGGAGGCGGGGGGGAAGCAACGAGGAGAGGAGGGGTAGACGCCCGCATCCCAGCCCTTCTCGTGCAGAACGAACCGACAGGCAGGCGGTGAGAACCTATCATGTTTTATGTCTGTTCTTTCCCGTGTTCTCCCTAAGAAACTCTTGTAATGTTGTCCCTCTGTGTCTCTAGTAATGGCAGTCTCTTTCTCCTTTTGGCTTTGTTTGTCATGTAGTCTTTCCATCTAGATTTGTCTATCGTAAAGTGTGTGTGTGGATGTGTTTAACTATTCTTGTGGGTACCAACTGGGGACAAATGCTATTTCTAGGGGGTTTAGGGTTAAGGTTAGAATTATTGTTAGGGTTAGAATTGCGTTAAGGTTTAGGAGCTAGTTTTAGGTTTAGGGTTAAGGTTAGGTTTTTGGGTTAAGGTTAGGGTAAGAGTACGGGTTAGGGCTAGGGTTTAGGGAAAATAGGATTTGGAATGGGACTGAATTGTGTGGCCCCACAAGGTTAGCTGTACAGTCGTGGCCAAAAGTTTTGAGAATGACACAAATATACATTTTCACAAAGTCTGCTGTCTTTAGATATTTTTTTTGTTGTCAGATGTTACTATGGAATACTGAAGTATAATTTCATAAGTGTCAAAGGCATTTATTGACAATTACAAGTTGCATTACAGGTTGATGCAAAGAGTCAATATTTGCAGTGTTGACCCTTCTTTTGCAATACCTCTGCAATCCGCCCTGGCATGCTGTCAATTAACTTCTGGGCCACATCCTGACTGATGGCAGCCCATTCTTGCAAAATCAATGCTTGGAGTTTGTCAGAATTTGTGGGTTTTTGTTTGTCCAAACGCCTCTTGAGGATTGACCACAAGTTCTCAATGGGATTAAGGTCTGGGGAGTTTCCTGGCCATGGACCCAAAATATCAATGTTTTATTCCCCGAGCCACTTAGTTATCACTTTTGCCTTATGGCAAGGTGCTCCATCATGCTGGAAAAGGCATTGTTCGTCACCAAACTGTTCCTGGGTGGTTGGGAGAAGTTGCTCTCGGAGGATGTGTTGGTACCATTCCTTATTCATGGCTGTGTTCTTAGGAAAAACTGTGAGTGAGCCCACTCCCTTAGCTGAGAAGCAACCCCACACATGAATGGTCTCAAGATGCTTTACTGTTGGCATGACACAGGACTGATGGTAGCTCTCACCTTGTCTTCTCCAGACAAGCTTTTTTCCGGATGCCCCAAACAATCGGAAACGGGATTCATCAGAGAAAATTACTTTACCACCAGTCCTCAGCAGTCCAATCCCTGTGCCTTTTGCAGAATATCAGTCTGTCCCTGATGTTTTTCCTGGATAGAAGTGGCTTCTTTGCTGCCCTTCTTGACACCAGGCCATCCTCCACTGTGTGTGCAGATGCACTCACACCTGCCTGATGCCATTCCTGAGCAAGCTCTGTACTGGTGGTGCTCCAATCCCGCAGTTTAATCAACTTTAGGAGACGGTCCTGGCGCTTGCTGGACTTTCTTGGGCGCCCTGAAGCCTTCTTCACAACAATTGAACCGCTCTCCTTGAAGTTCTTGATGATCTGATAAATGGTTGATTTAGGTGTAATCTTACTGGCAGCAATATCCTTGCCTGTGAAGCCCTTTTTGTGCAAAGCAATGATGACGGCATGTGTTTCCTTGCAGGTAACCATGGTTAAAAGAGGAAGAACAATGATTCCAAGCACCACCTTCCTTTTGAAGCTTCCAGTCTGTTATTCGAACTCAATCAGCATGACAGAGTGATCTCCAGCCTTGTCAACACTCACACCTGTGTTAACGAGAGAATCACTGACATGATGTCAGCTGGTCCTTTTGTGGCAGAGCTGAAATGCAGTGGAAATGTTTTTGCATGGCAAAGAGGGACTTTGCAATTAATTGCTATTCGTCTGATCACTCTTCATAACATTCTGGAGTATATGCAAATTGCCATCATACAAACTGAGGCAGCAGACTTTGTGAAAATTAATATTTGTGTCATTCTCAAAACTTTTGGCCACGAGTGTACAAGTGTGTGTGTGTGTGTCTGTGTGTGTCTGTGTCTGTGTGTACATGTGTGTGTGAGTGAGAGAAGATGCTGTCAGTTATTAGATATTGATCTACATGTAAGCCTTAATGAAGCCGTGTGTGCGTGCCTGTATGAGTCATCACCACCATGATTACCTTATATGTACAATTGTAGTGCCAATGTGGGGTGTTTTATACTGCTTTTACCTGCAGTGTCATCTCTCGTTGAGTTTGTCTTTCTTACTTTAAAAAATGATATGCATGCATATTCTGTATCTTAGCAAAGAGCTGCTGGTGAGGAATTGGCTGTCAGTCGCTTCAATCACAGATCGCAAGGCCATGATTCGTCAGAGAGTGAAGGGGAGGAACTTGTGCCTCCACCAAAGAGGCAGAAAGTCCAGGTTAGTGTAACGTGATGTTGAACTGCACCACTAGGTTGAATTAGGATGATTTAATGTCAACATTTAATTAATATATACTTTCCTCATATTCACCTTATGTCATCAGGATTCTTCCTCTGTCACCAACCCACCGACTTCAACTCATTCAACTGACAGTACTCCCCCCACTATACCGCCCCCACCCTCGGCTCCCAGACAGTCACGTGACAGTGACAACGAGGATGGTCAATCCCAGGGCAGCAGGAGCTCAGTTGTAGGGAGCTTGGCCAATAGTCTGAGCAGTGGGCGGGACATCGACCAGGACAATCGATCTTCCTCCCCGAGTCTTTCTGCCTCGCCTCCAGCCAGTTTAGACTCTGACTCTGATGGTCCAGACTCACCAAAGCAAGGAGAGGGGGAACGGGAGAAAAGGAAAGAGGGAGGAGTGGGGAAGACAGGAGGAGAGGAAAGGAGAGCAGCCAGAGAGGGGAGAGGGGATGAGTCTTGCGGGGATGGAGAAAGGAAGGATGGAGGAATAGAGGACAGCCCTTCTCTGAAGCTGCCATCCTCCTCCATCTCTTCCTCTGCTCCTGTTCCCTCTCTCCGTGGAGCAGGGGATTCAGCCAATGACAGCAATAGTGGCAGGAAGTCCTATTTCTCACAGGACTCCAAGCTGGTAAGCAAGATGGAGTATGGACCGGCCAGCGCTGACACTGTGCACAGTGGCAATCGAATTAACTCCAAAGCTAAAGCTCAGTGCGTGACCAAGGCAACTGTCGCCGGGGGAGACTATCCCCACGGCAACCCCAACATTCCACACCCCCCTCCACCACCCCTTCCTCCACCACCAGCGCTGAAACCCTTAGAACTAGGGGGGCAGAACCTACCCTCAGAAGTCAAAGTAGAGAGAGAGAAAATGGAGAAAGGTGAGAAACTGATGGACAACAAGACGGCTCCTCCCTCTCTGTTACCCCAAACCAGCCCATTACCCCCCTCCCAGCCCCCGCCCCACCCCCACCACTACAGCCCCACCGGATGGCAGGGAGGCACCGCAACCGGTTGCCAGGGGAGCTGGGGCTACACCCGTTACTCTGGTAACCACCACACTCACCAGCCGCAGCACCAACCCCCAGTGCAGCAGCAGCAACTGCCATCCGTCTACAACCCCCCTTCCTCCCGTCATTCGTCCTCCTCCCACCCCCCTTACCTCCCCCACCCCCACAAGGAGTACCTCCCCAGGTACGCTTCCGGGGGAGGGGAAAGGGAGAGGGGGGCGGCCGGCGAGAGGGAGAGAGGGGGAGTGAGGGTGGAGTATGGGGGGAGGGAGATAGGTAGGGATTTCTCGGCTATTAGTGGTAGTAACAGCAGCACTTCTGGTGGGATGGGGGGTCCTAATGGGGTCCAAGGGAGGGAGTTTGGGGGTCAGAACCGGGAGTACCCAGGCCTGGGACCTCAGGGCTCTGTGAGAGACCCCCCCATGGGTCCTGGGGGAAGAGAATTTGGACCGGGGGTGTTCAGAGAAAGAGAGAGGGATAGAGAGAGGGAGAGGGAGGGAGAGAGGGATGTAGGAGGAAGGGAGTTTCCTTTACTGAATCGTAATGAGAATCAGAACAGGGAGTTTGGACCCACTGGTGCTGGGGGAGGAAGGGGGCACCCCAGAGACAAAGAGGGGGGGCGGTGGGGCGAGTTTGGGGGCCAGATGAGAGAGGTGGGGGGCAATGGTAACCCCAATAATAACCCCCTCCCCCTAGGAAACCCCTCAAGCTCGACCAGTGGGTTACCTGCAGCCCCCATGCTAAACCGCGACCCCCCTTCCTCACCCCAAAACAACCCCAGCCACCCTACCCTACCCCCCCACCCACATCCTCAAAGCGCCTCCAAACGAGACTACCCCCCATCGATGGACCAGGCACAGACAAGGCACAGTCCCCCCTCTGGACCAGAACACTTCCATAGAGAGTACCCTCCTGGGGCCAAGGACTATCCCCCTGGTGGCCCACCCTCCACCGGCCCGGCCCGTGAGTACCCCAGCCCTCCCGGAATGACTCCAAACCTGGGCCGAGACTACCCAGGTGGACCTCAGATCCCCCACCTGCCCCACCCCCACTTTCCAGCCCAGCAGCCCAGAGACAGGGACCGAGAGAGGGACACCAACCAGCGAGAGTCGTCTCTCTACCAAAACCGTGGCGGTCCCCCCCAACCCCCGTCCCTTTCTCCCTCTTCTTCCTCCTCCACTCCTCATGGACACCCTCCGAATGCTCCTTACCCTCCTCCGCCACCTCCTCCCCCTCTCCCCCCTCCCCAAACCTCCCTTGCTCAGCCCCAACCCCCCTCCGGCCTGGGACCCAATCACGTTCGTCCGGCAAATTATTCTTCCTCCAATCAGACTCCTGCAACACCCCTCTCTCCTTTACTAAGCCCCTCGACCAATCAGATGGGAGGGTTTCCTTCCTACCCGCCAGGCTCCTCCTCCGGGGCCAACATGTCACTTCCTGGTTCAGGTGTGTCACCTGGCTGTCGGCCCTCACCCTTCCACAGCACTTTGAACAGCCACGCCCCCTTCAGCGGCCCCTACCACTCCAATGGGAACAGTGGGAACAACCTGGTCCCGACTAACAGCAATAGTAATAGTAGCAGTGGCAGCAGCCATACCAACTCTCTCTCTCAGTCCCTCTCACCTCAAAACGCCTCAAAAGGACCCCCACCTCTTAGTAACCCCGGCAACAACAATGGCACTTCGGCCCCTGGCTGTAGCTCCTCACTTCCTAGAGATGGGCATTCTGATTCGTCCACAGGTCCACCTCCCACACCTGTCATCAAGGAGGAACCAATAGAGGAGAGGGAGGAGAGTGAAAGCCCACCTCCTGTTTTGAGAAGCCCCTCCCCTGAGCCCAAGCCGGTGGACATTCCGATCCACGCCAGCCAATCAGCACGGTGAGATGGGACAGGCGTCATAGCAACAGAAGGGCTCCATCATATGTCACGCTAACAAGTTCTAACAACTGATTTATGTGGTTTTATCTCTGTTTTTGTCACTGGCACTTATCATAATATGTCAGCTATTATTTATAGATAAAGGGGCTGAGAAATGTATTCCTGTCACAGAAGAGGTTTTGTAGACAGGCCTACAGTATATCAAAGACAACAACACCCATCACAGAAGATGTTTTGTAGACAGGCCTACAGTATATCAAAGACAACAACACCCATCACAGAAGAGGTTTTGTAGACAGGCCTACAGTATATCAAAGACAACACCACCCATCACAGAAGAGGTTTTGTAGACAGGCCTACAGTATATCAAAGACAACACCACCTGTCACAGAAGAGGTTTTGTAGACAGGCCTACAGTATATCAAAGACAACAACACCCATCACAGAAGAGGTTTTGTAGACAGGCCTACAGTATATCAAAGACAACACCACCCATCACAGAAGAGGTTTTGTAGACAGGCCTACAGTATATCAAAGACAACAACATCTGTCACAGAATATGTTTTGTAGACAGGCCTACAGTATATCAAAGACAACACCACCCATCACAGAAGAGGTTTTGTAGACAGGCCTACGGTATATCAAAGACAACAACATCTGTCACAGAATATGTTTTGTAGACAGGCCTACAGTATATCAAAGACAACACCACCCATCACAGAAGAGGTTTTGTAGACAGGCCTACAGTATATCAAAGACAACAACACCCATCACAGAAGAGGTTTTGTAGACAGGCCTACAGTATATCAAAGACAACAACACCCATCACAGAAGAGGTTTTGTAGACAGGCCTACAGTATATCAAAGACAACAACACCCATCACAGAAGAGGTTTTGTAGACAGGCCTACAGTATATAAAATACAACAACACCCATCACAGAAGAGGTTTTGTAGACAGGCCTACAGTATATCAAAGACAACAACACCTGTCACAGAAGAGGTTTTGTAGACAGGCCTACAGTATATAAAAGACAACAACACCCATCACAGAAGAGGTTTTGTAGACAGGCCTACAGTATATCAAAGACAACAACACCTGTCACAGAAGAGGTTTTGTAGACAGGCCTACAGTATATCAAAGACAACAACACCTGTCACAGAAGAGGTTTTGTAGACAGGCCTACAGTATATCAAAGACAACAACACCCGTCACAGAAGAGGTTTTGTAGACAGGCCTACAGTATATCAAAGACAACAACACCTGTCACAGAAGAGGTTTTGTAGACAGGCCTACAGTATATCAAAGACAACAACACCCATCACAGAAGAGGTTTTGTAGACAGGCCTACAGTATATCAAAGACAACACCACCCATCACAGAAGAGGTTTTGTAGACAGGCCTACAGTATATAAAAGACAACACCACCCATCACAGAAGAGGTTTTGTAGACAGGCCTACAGTATATAAAAGACAACAACACCCATCACAGAAGAGGTTTTGTAGACAGGCCTACAGTATATAAAAGACAACAACACCCATCACAGAAGAGGTTTTGTAGACAGGCCTACAGTATATCAAAGACAACACCACCCATCACAGAAGAGGTTTTGTAGACAGGCCTACAGTATATCAAAGACAACAACACCCATCACAGAAGAGGTTTTGTAGACAGGCCTACAGTATATCAAAGACAACACCACCCATCACAGAAGAGGTTTTGTAGACAGGCCTACAGTATATCAAAGACAACAACACCTGTCACAGAAGAGGTTTTGTAGACAGGCCTACAGTATATAAAAGACAACAACACCCGTCACAGAAGAGGTTTTGTAGACAGGCCTACAGTATATCAAAGACAACAACACCTGTCACAGAAGAGGTTTTGTAGACAGGACTACAGTATATAAAAGACAACAACACCCATCACAGAAGAGGTTTTGTAGACAGGCCTACAGTATATCAAAGACAACAACACCTGTCACAGAAGAGGTTTTGTAGACAGGCCTACAGTATATCAAAGACAACAACACCCATCACAGAAGAGGTTTTGTAGACAGGCCTACAGTATATCAAAGACAACAACACCCATCACAGAAGAGGTTTTGTAGACAGGACTACAGTATATAAACGACAACAACACCCATCACAGAAGAGGTTTTGTAGACAGGCCTACAGTATATCAAAGACAACAACACCTGTCACAGAAGAGGTTTTGTAGACAGGCCTACAGTATATCAAAGACAACAACACCTGTCACAGAAGAGGTTTTGTAGACAGGCCTACAGTATATCAAAGACAACACCACCCATCACAGAAGAGGTTTTGTAGACAGGCCTACAGTATATCAAAGACAACAACACCTGTCACAGAAGAGGTTTTGTAGACAGGCCTACAGTATATCAAAGACAACAACACCCATCACAGAAGAGGTTTTGTAGACAGGCCTACAGTATATCAAAGACAACACCACCCATCACAGAAGAGGTTTTATAGACAGGCCTACAGTATATAAAAGACAACACCACCCATCACAGAAGAGGTTTTGTAGACAGGCCTACAGTATATAAAAGACAACAACACCCATCACAGAAGAGGTTTTGTAGACAGGCCTACAGTATATAAAAGACAACAACACCCATCACAGAAGAGGTTTTGTAGACAGGCCTACAGTATATCAAAGACAACACCACCCATCACAGAAGAGGTTTTGTAGACAGGCCTACAGTATATCAAAGACAACAACACCCATCACAGAAGAGGTTTTGTAGACAGGCCTACAGTATATCAAAGACAACACCACCCATCACAGAAGAGGTTTTGTAGACAGGCCTACAGTATATCAAAGACAACAACACCTGTCACAGAAGAGGTTTTGTAGACAGGCCTACAGTATATAAAAGACAACAACACCCATCACAGAAGAGGTTTTGTAGACAGGCCTACAGTATATCAAAGACAACAACACCCATCACAGAAGAGGTTTTGTAGACAGGCCTACAGTATATCAAAGACAACAACACCTGTCACAGAAGAGGTTTTGTAGACAGGCCTACAGTATATAAAAGACAACAACACCCATCACAGAAGAAGTTTTGTAGACAGGACTACAGTATATAAAAGACAACAACACCCATCACAGAAGAGGTTTTGTAGACAGGCCTACAGTATATCAAAGACAACAACACCTGTCACAGAAGAGGTTTTGTAGACAGGCCTACAGTATATCAAAGACAACAACACCCATCACAGAAGAGGTTTTGTAGACAGGCCTACAGTATATCAAAGACAACAACACCCATCACAGAAGAGGTTTTGTAGACAGGACTACAGTATATAAACGACAACAACACCCATCACAGAAGAGGTTTTGTAGACAGGCCTACAGTATATCAAAGACAACAACACCTGTCACAGAAGAGGTTTTGTAGACAGGCCTACAGTATATAAAAGACAACACCACCCATCACAGAAGAGGTTTTGTAGACAGGCCTACAGTATATAAAAGACAACAACACCCATCACAGAAGAGGTTTTGTAGACAGGCCTACAGTATATCAAAGACAACAACACCCATCACAGAAGAGGTTTTGTAGACAGGCCTACAGTATATCAAAGACAACACCACCCATCACAGAAGAGGTTTTGTAGACAGGCCTACAGTATATCAAAGACAACAACACCTGTCACAGAAGAGGTTTTGTAGACAGGCCTACAGTATATAAAAGACAACAACACCCATCACAGAAGAGGTTTTGTAGACAGGCCTACAGTATATCAAAGACAACAACACCTGTCACAGAAGAGGTTTTGTAGACAGGCCTACAGTATATAAAAGACAACAACACCCATCACAGAAGAGGTTTTGTAGACAGGCCTACAGTATATCAAAGACAACACCACCCATCACAGAAGAGGTTTTGTATACAGGCCTACAGTATATCAAAGACAACAACACCTGTCACAGAAGAGGTTTTGTAGACAGGCCTACAGTATATAAAAGACAACAACACCCATCACAGAAGAGGTTTTGTAGACAGGCCTACAGTATATCAAAGACAACAACACCTGTCACAGAAGAGGTTTTGTAGACAGGCCTACAGTATATAAGAGACAACACCACCCATCACAGAAGAGGTTTTGTAGACAGGCCTACAGTATATCAAAGACAACAACACCTGTCACAGAAGAGGTTTTGTAGACAGGCCTACAGTATATAAAAGACAACACCACCCATCACAGAAGAGGTTTTGTAGACAGGCCTACAGTATATCAAAGACAACACCACCCATCACAGAAGAGGTTTTGTAGACAGGCCTACAGTATATCAAAGACAACAACACCTGTCACAGAAGAGGTTTTGTAGACAGGCCTACAGTATATAAAAGACAACAACACCCATCACAGAAGAGGTTTTGTAGACAGGCCTACAGTATATCAAAGACAACAACACCTGTCACAGAAGAGGTTTTGTAGACAGGCCTACAGTATATAAGAGACAACACCACCCATCACAGAAGAGGTTTTGTAGACAGGCCTACAGTATATCAAAGACAACAACACCTGTCACAGAAGAGGTTTTGTAGACAGGCCTACAGTATATAAAAGACAACACCACCCATCACAGAAGAGGTTTTGTAGACAGGCCTACAGTATATCAAAGACAACACCACCCATCACAGAAGAGGTTATGTAGACAGGCCTACAGTATATCAAAGACAACACCACCCATCACAGAAGAGGTTTTGTAGACAGGCCTACAGTATATCAAAGACAACACCACCCATCACAGAAGAGGTTTTGTAGACAGGCCTACAGTATATCAAAGACAACACCACCTGTCACAGAAGAGGTTTTGTAGACAGGCCTACAGTATATCAAAGACAACAACACCCATCACAGAAGAGGTTTTGTAGACAGGACTACAGTATATCAAAGACAACAACATCTGTCACAGAAGAGGTTTTGTAGACAGGCCTACAGTATATCAAAGACAACACCACCCATCACAGAAGAGGTTTTGTAGACAGGCCTACAGTATATCAAAGACAACAACATCTGTCACAGAATATGTTTTGTAGACAGGCCTACAGTATATCAAAGACAACACCACCCATCACAGAAGAGGTTTTGTAGACAGGCCTACAGTATATCAAAGACAACAACATCTGTCACAGAATATGTTTTGTAGACAGGCCTACAGTATATCAAAGACAACACCACCCATCACAGAAGAGGTTTTGTAGACAGGCCTACAGTATATCAAAGACAACAACACCCATCACAGAAGAGGTTTTGTAGACAGGCCTACAGTATATCAAAGACAACAACACCTGTCACAGAAGAGGTTTTGTAGACAGGCCTACAGTATATCAAAGACAACAACACCCATCACAGAAGAGGTTTTGTAGACAGGCCTACAGTATATAAAAGACAACAACACCCATCACAGAAGAGGTTTTGTAGACAGGCCTACAGTATATCAAAGACAACACCACCCATCACAGAAGAGGTTTTGTAGACAGGCCTACAGTATATCAAAGACAACAACACCTGTCACAGAAGAGGTTTTGTAGACAGGCCTACAGTATATAAAAGACAACAACACCCATCACAGAAGAGGTTTTGTAGACAGGCCTACAGTATATCAAAGACAACAACACCTGTCACAGAAGAGGTTTTGTAGACAGGCCTACAGTATATAAAAGACAACAACACCCATCACAGAAGAGGTTTTGTAGACAGGACTACAGTATATAAAAGACAACAACACCCATCACAGAAGAGGTTTTGTAGACAGGCCTACAGTATATCAAAGACAACAACACCTGTCACAGAAGAGGTTTTGTAGACAGGCCTACAGTATATCAAAGACAACACCACCCATCACAGAAGAGGTTTTGTAGACAGGCCTACAGTATATCAAAGACAACACCACCCATCACAGAAGAGGTTTTGTAGACAGGCCTACAGTATATCAAAGACAACAACACCCATCACAGAAGAGGTTTTGTAGACAGGCCTACAGTATATCAAAGACAACACCACCCATCACAGAAGAGGTTTTGTAGACAGGCCTACAGTATATCAAAGACAACAACACCTGTCACAGAAGAGGTTTTGTAGACAGGCCTACAGTATATAAAAGACAACAACACCCATCACAGAAGAGGTTTTGTAGACAGGCCTACAGTATATAAAAGACAACACCACCCATCACAGAAGAGGTTTTGTAGACAGGCCTACAGTATATCAAAGACAACACCACCCATCACAGAAGAGGTTATGTAGACAGGCCTACAGTATATAAAAGACAACACCACCCATCACAGAAGAGGTTTTGTAGACAGGCCTACAGTATATCAAAGACAACACCACCCATCACAGAAGAGGTTTTGTAGACAGGCCTACAGTATATAAAAGACAACAACACCCATCACAGAAGAGGTTTTGTAGACAGGCCTACAGTATATCAAAGACAACACCACCCATCACAGAAGAGGTTTTGTAGACAGGCCTACAGTATATCAAAGACAACACCACCCATCACAGAATAGGTTTTGTAGACAGGCCTACAGTATATAAAAGACAACACCACCCATCACAGAAGAGGTTTTGTAGACAGGCCTACAGTATATCAAAGACAACACCACCCATCACAGAAGAGGTTTTGTAGACAGGCCTACAGTATATAAAAGACAACAACACCCATCACAGAAGAGGTTTTGTAGACAGGCCTACAGTATATCAAAGACAACACCACCCATCACAGAAGAGGTTTTGTAGACAGGCCTACAGTATATCAAAGACAACACCACCCATCACAGAAGAGGTTTTGTAGACAGGCCTACAGTATATCAAAGACAACACCACCCATCACAGAAGAGGTTTTGTAGACAGGCCTACAGTATATCAAAGACAACACCACCCATCACAGAAGAGGTTTTGTAGACAGGCCTACAGTATATCAAAGACAACAACACCTGTCACAGAAGAGGTTTTGTAGACAGGCCTACAGTATATAAAAGACAACAACACCCATCACAGAAGAGGTTTTGTAGACAGGCCTACAGTATATAAAAGACAACACCACCCATCACAGAAGAGGTTTTGTAGACAGGCCTACAGTATATCAAAGACAACACCACCCATCACAGAAGAGGTTTTGTAGACAGGCCTACAGTATATAAAAGACAACAACACCCATCACAGAAGAGGTTTTGTAGACAGGCCTACAGTATATCAAAGACAACACCACCCATCACAGAAGAGGTTTTGTAGACAGGCCTACAGTATATCAAAGACAACACCACCCATCACAGAAGAGGTTTTGTAGACAGGCCTACAGTATATAAAAGACAACAACACCCATCACAGAAGAGGTTTTGTAGACAGGCCTACAGTATATCAAAGCCAACAACATCTGTCACAGAAGAGGTTTTGTAGACAGGCCTACAGTATATAAAAGACAACAACACCCATCACAGAAGAGGTTTTGTAGACAGGCCTACAGTATATAAAAGACAACACCCATCACAGAAGAGGTTTTGTAGACAGGCCTACAGTATATCAAAGACAACACCACCCATCACAGAAGAGGTTTTGTAGACAGGCCTACAGTATATAAAAGACAACACCACCCATCACAGAAGAGGTTTTGTAGACAGGCCTACAGTATATCAAAGACAACAACACCTGTCACAGAAGAGGTTTTGTAGACAGGCCTACAGTATATAAAAGACAACACCACCCATCACAGAAGAGGTTTTGTAGACAGGCCTACAGTATATCAAAGACAACAACACCTGTCACAGAAGAGGTTTTGTAGACAGGCCTACAGTATATAAAAGACAACAACACCCATCACAGAAGAGGTTTTGTAGACAGGCCTACAGTATATCAAAGACAACAACACCTGTCACAGAAGAGGTTTTGTAGACAGGCCTACAGTATATAAAAGACAACAACACCCATCACAGAAGAAGTTTTGTAGACAGGACTACAGTATATAAAAGACAACAACACCCATCACAGAAGAGGTTTTGTAGACAGGCCTACAGTATATCAAAGACAACAACACCTGTCACAGAAGAGGTTTTGTAGACAGGCCTACAGTATATCAAAGACAACAACACCCATCACAGAAGAGGTTTTGTAGACAGGCCTACAGTATATCAAAGACAACAACACCCATCACAGAAGAGGTTTTGTAGACAGGACTACAGTATATAAACGACAACAACACCCATCACAGAAGAGGTTTTGTAGACAGGCCTACAGTATATCAAAGACAACAACACCTGTCACAGAAGAGGTTTTGTAGACAGGCCTACAGTATATAAAAGACAACACCACCCATCACAGAAGAGGTTTTGTAGACAGGCCTACAGTATATAAAAGACAACAACACCCATCACAGAAGAGGTTTTGTAGACAGGCCTACAGTATATCAAAGACAACAACACCCATCACAGAAGAGGTTTTGTAGACAGGCCTACAGTATATCAAAGACAACACCACCCATCACAGAAGAGGTTTTGTAGACAGGCCTACAGTATATCAAAGACAACAACACCTGTCACAGAAGAGGTTTTGTAGACAGGCCTACAGTATATAAAAGACAACAACACCCATCACAGAAGAGGTTTTGTAGACAGGCCTACAGTATATCAAAGACAACAACACCTGTCACAGAAGAGGTTTTGTAGACAGGCCTACAGTATATAAAAGACAACAACACCCATCACAGAAGAGGTTTTGTAGACAGGCCTACAGTATATCAAAGACAACACCACCCATCACAGAAGAGGTTTTGTATACAGGCCTACAGTATATCAAAGACAACAACACCTGTCACAGAAGAGGTTTTGTAGACAGGCCTACAGTATATAAAAGACAACAACACCCATCACAGAAGAGGTTTTGTAGACAGGCCTACAGTATATCAAAGACAACAACACCTGTCACAGAAGAGGTTTTGTAGACAGGCCTACAGTATATAAGAGACAACACCACCCATCACAGAAGAGGTTTTGTAGACAGGCCTACAGTATATCAAAGACAACAACACCTGTCACAGAAGAGGTTTTGTAGACAGGCCTACAGTATATAAAAGACAACACCACCCATCACAGAAGAGGTTTTGTAGACAGGCCTACAGTATATCAAAGACAACACCACCCATCACAGAAGAGGTTATGTAGACAGGCCTACAGTATATCAAAGACAACACCACCCATCACAGAAGAGGTTTTGTAGACAGGCCTACAGTATATCAAAGACAACAACACCTGTCACAGAAGAGGTTTTGTAGACAGGCCTACAGTATATAAAAGACAACAACACCCATCACAGAAGAGGTTTTGTAGACAGGCCTACAGTATATCAAAGACAACAACACCTGTCACAGAAGAGGTTTTGTAGACAGGCCTACAGTATATAAGAGACAACACCACCCATCACAGAAGAGGTTTTGTAGACAGGCCTACAGTATATCAAAGACAACAACACCTGTCACAGAAGAGGTTTTGTAGACAGGCCTACAGTATATAAAAGACAACACCACCCATCACAGAAGAGGTTTTGTAGACAGGCCTACAGTATATCAAAGACAACACCACCCATCACAGAAGAGGTTATGTAGACAGGCCTACAGTATATCAAAGACAACACCACCCATCACAGAAGAGGTTTTGTAGACAGGCCTACAGTATATCAAAGACAACACCACCCATCACAGAAGAGGTTTTGTAGACAGGCCTACAGTATATCAAAGACAACACCACCTGTCACAGAAGAGGTTTTGTAGACAGGCCTACAGTATATCAAAGACAACAACACCCATCACAGAAGAGGTTTTGTAGACAGGACTACAGTATATCAAAGACAACAACATCTGTCACAGAAGAGGTTTTGTAGACAGGCCTACAGTATATCAAAGACAACACGACCCATCACAGAAGAGGTTTTGTAGACAGGCCTACAGTATATCAAAGACAACAACATCTGTCACAGAATATGTTTTGTAGACAGGCCTACAGTATATCAAAGACAACACCACCCATCACAGAAGAGGTTTTGTAGACAGGCCTACAGTATATCAAAGACAACAACATCTGTCACAGAATATGTTTTGTAGACAGGCCTACAGTATATCAAAGACAACACCACCCATCACAGAAGAGGTTTTGTAGACAGGCCTACAGTATATCAAAGACAACAACACCCATCACAGAAGAGGTTTTGTAGACAGGCCTACAGTATATCAAAGACAACAACACCCATCACAGAAGAGGTTTTGTAGACAGACCTACAGTATATCAAAGACAACAACACCCATCACAGAAGAGGTTTTGTAGACAGGTCTACAGTATATAAAAGACAACAACACCCATCACAGAAGAGGTTTTGTAGACAGGCCTACAGTATATCAAAGACAACACCACCCATCACAGAAGAGGTTTTGTAGACAGGCCTACAGTATATCAAAGACAACAACACCTGTCACAGAAGAGGTTTTGTAGACAGGCCTACAGTATATAAAAGACAACAACACCCATCACAGAAGAGGTTTTGTAGACAGGCCTACAGTATATCAAAGACAACAACACCTGTCACAGAAGAGGTTTTGTAGACAGGCCTACAGTATATAAAAGACAACAACACCCATCACAGAAGAGGTTTTGTAGACAGGACTACAGTATATAAAAGACAACAACACCCATCACAGAAGAGGTTTTGTAGACAGGCCTACAGTATATCAAAGACAACAACACCTGTCACAGAAGAGGTTTTGTAGACAGGCCTACAGTATATCAAAGACAACACCACCCATCACAGAAGAGGTTTTGTAGACAGGCCTACAGTATATCAAAGACAACACCACCCATCACAGAAGAGGTTTTGTAGACAGGCCTACAGTATATCAAAGACAACAACACCCATCACAGAAGAGGTTTTGTAGACAGGCCTACAGTATATCAAAGACAACACCACCCATCACAGAAGAGGTTTTGTAGACAGGCCTACAGTATATCAAAGACAACAACACCTGTCACAGAAGAGGTTTTGTAGACAGGCCTACAGTATATAAAAGACAACAACACCCATCACAGAAGAGGTTTTGTAGACAGGCCTACAGTATATAAAAGACAACACCACCCATCACAGAAGAGGTTTTGTAGACAGGCCTACAGTATATCAAAGACAACACCACCCATCACAGAAGAGGTTATGTAGACAGGCCTACAGTATATAAAAGACAACACCACCCATCACAGAAGAGGTTTTGTAGACAGGCCTACAGTATATCAAAGACAACACCACCCATCACAGAAGAGGTTTTGTAGACAGGCCTACAGTATATAAAAGACAACAACACCCATCACAGAAGAGGTTTTGTAGACAGGCCTACAGTATATCAAAGACAACACCACCCATCACAGAAGAGGTTTTGTAGACAGGCCTACAGTATATCAAAGACAACACCACCCATCACAGAATAGGTTTTGTAGACAGGCCTACAGTATATCAAAGACAACACCACCCATCACAGAAGAGGTTTTGTAGACAGGCCTACAGTATATAAAAGACAACAACACCCATCACAGAAGAGGTTTTGTAGACAGGCCTACAGTATATCAAAGACAACACCACCCATCACAGAAGAGGTTTTGTAGACAGGCCTACAGTATATCAAAGACAACACCACCCATCACAGAAGAGGTTTTGTAGACAGGCCTACAGTATATAAAAGACAACAACACCCATCACAGAAGAGGTTTTGTAGACAGGCCTACAGTATATCAAAGCCAACAACATCTGTCACAGAAGAGGTTTTGTAGACAGGCCTACAGTATATAAAAGACAACAACACCCATCACAGAAGAGGTTTTGTAGACAGGCCTACAGTATATAAAAGACAACACCCATCACAGAAGTGGTTTTGTAGACAGGCCTACAGTATATCAAAGACAACACCACCCATCACAGAAGAGGTTTTGTAGACAGGCCTACAGTATATCAAAGACAACAACACCTGTCACAGAAGAGGTTTTGTAGACAGGCCTACAGTATATAAAAGACAACAACACCCATCACAGAAGACATTGCCAGATAATGAAGATAGTATAATCATATGGGAACAAAATCCGATGCATAAATTGGTTATATTTTGCTGATGTGTTTCTAGGTTCCACAGGGTTCTAGATCGGGGCAGTGGAAACTCCTGCGCCCGCAGCGACGTTCTCTTTGTCCCCCTGGACGGCTCCAAACTGTGGAAGAAGAGGAATGAGGTGATCGAGAGAGCCCGGAGAGAGGTGGAGCAGAGGGCCAGAGACCTGAGGGAGAAAGAGCGGGAACGAGAGAGGGAGAGAGAGAGGGAGCGGGACCTGGAGAGGCATCTACAAGTGAGTATATTGAGGCAGGGAGGGGGAGGCGATGAGCGAGGGAGAGGGACACAATGCTCAATTTCCTTCTCCATTTTGTCTCTTTAAATGCTCCCTCTTTCCCTGCAGCAACAGAAGGACAATAACAATGCAAATATACAACGCCAGGGATCCTCTCTCTTCTTCCCCTCCTCTTCCTCCATCCTCCTCGACCCTAACTCTTCTTCAAACCCTGGGTCTCACCCTCAACCTCACCCCCAGCAGCACCACTCCCACCCTCACCCCCACGCTCACCTCCACCACTCCCACCTCCACCCCTCCCTCTCTCAACACATCCCACACTCCCTCCTCATGCAGTCAATGGGGGGTTCAACGGTGGTTGGCCCACAGGGGGCTCTGGGGATCGGGTTAGGAGGGCCGTACCTGGGCCCTGACACCCCTGCACTGCGGACCCTGAGCGAGTACGCCCGGCCCCACGCCATGTCCCCCCTCGGGGCTAGTCGCCAACACCAACACCCACATGTCCACCATCATGGCCACCCTCATGGCCACCCCCATGTCCACCCCTCCTTCTTCCTCCCCCAGTTCCAGAACCATGCTCTGGCCCACCCACATCACATGCCTGCTGATGCAGCCACAGCGGCAGCCATCTTGGGTTTCCTCTATGGGGGCAGTATGGAGGGAGGGCCAGGGGGCATGGAGGAGGACATGGGGGATGGGGGTGCAGGGTTAGGGGGATGGGGTTTCCCCATGCAGTGGCAGCCCACCGTGAGCGCATGAAGCCGGGGTTTGAGTTTAAGAGTGAGGACAGGGTGTACCAGCCGGGCTCCTTGGGAGATCCTACGGCTCTCGCCCTCGCCCACTCCCACTCGCATGCCCACGCACACGCTCATGCACATGCTCACTCCCTACTGCTGGGGGGAGGGGGTGGAGGTGAGGTGGCCATTTATGGCACCCCCCCTCCCCAGGCTCCTCCACCCCCTCCACCGCCCCTCCAGAACCCAGCGTTAGCCCCAGTGAGTCGCCTCCCTAACCCTCCTCCCGCCCCTCAGTCCCTCTCCAACCCTCCCCCCTTCTCCCTGCTTCCTCCCTCGCTCCCCTCTCACCCTGCACCTTCACCAGCCCCTCCACCCCCGGCCCCTGCAGCTGCACCTCTGCCCGCTCCTCCTCCACCCTCCTCTAACCCTGTTTCATCCCTCCATCACCCAGCACCACACTCCTTTCCCAGCTCCCTCCCCCCATCTCACCCCCCACCTTCCCCGGCCCCGGTGACCGCCCCTCCCGAGACCTACCCCCCTCTCACTCGCTCCCCCACCACATCTGAGAGAGAGAGGAGTGGAGAGAGGGAGAGAGAAAGAGAGCGAGACAGAGCGGGGCTGCCAGCCGGTGGAGAGAGGGGACGAGAGAGGGAGAGGGAGCGAGAGAGAGAAAGAGAAAGAGGGGGAAGCAATGGAAGTGGAGGAAGTGGTGGAAGTGGAGGAGGAGGAACAGGAGGAGGAGAGATTCCGGGGCGTCTTCAGATGTTGAACGTCACGCCTCATCATCACCAGCACTCACACATCCACTCCCACCTGCACCTGCACCAGCAAGACACAGGTACCCACTGCTGCTCACAGTTATGATCTTGTACTATGATCTACACACTACTATTTAGTGCTCGTTTGAGCTGGACCTGAGAAAGCTCTTCCTTTCTGATACAGATGTTGATGTTAACATGGTTGTTGATGCTGTGACTCTTATTAAATATCTCCTTGTGTTTCCTGTTACATCATTGGCCCCTAGCGGCGGGCGGGGTGCACCCCCTGATGGACCCGTTGGCGTCGGGGTCTCCCCTGGCCCGCCTGCCTTACCCAGGGGCAGCGCTGGGCACCCCCATCCTGGCACACCCCCTCACTGAAAGCGAGGTGCTACGACAACAGCTCTTCGGTGAGGAAAGGCTTGTTTTTTCAGTCTGTTTGTTTATTTTTCTGTCTGCCTGTCTGTCTGTGTTGTATCATGAATATGATACCTACTGTACCTATCTTTCTGTCACTATCTACCTCACCTGTCTCTCCACTTCTCCACTCCTCCTCTCACCTGTCTCTCCTCTTCTCCACTCCTCCTCTCACCTGTCTCTCCTCTTCTCCACTCCTCCTCTCACCTGTCTCTCTCATCTCTACTCCTCCTCTCACCTGTCTCTCTCTTCTCCACTCCTCCTCTCACCTGTCTCTCTCTTCTCTACTCCTCCTCTCACCTGTCTCTCTCTTCTCTACTCCTCCTCTCACCTGTCTCTTCTCTTCTCTACTCCTCCTCTCACCTGTCTATCTCCTTCTCCACTCCTCCTCTCACCTGTCTATCTCCTTCTCCACTCCTCCTCTCACCTGTCTCTCCCTTCTCCACTCCTCCTCTCACCTGTCTATCTCCTTCTCCACTCCTCCTCTCACCTGTCTCTCCCTTCTCCACTCCTCTTCTCACCTGTCAATCTCCTTCTCCACTCCTCCTCTCACCTTTCTCTCCTCTTCTCCACTCCTCCTCTCACTTGTCTATCTCCTTCTCCACTCCTCCTCTCACCTGTCTATCTCCTTCTCCACTCCTCCTCTCACCTGTCTCTCCCTTCTACACTCCTCTCACCTGTCTATCTCCTTCTCCACTCCTCCTCTCACCTTTCTCTCCTCTTCTCCACTCCTCCTCT
The DNA here is from genome assembly GCF_023373465.1 of Oncorhynchus keta. NCBI lineage: Eukaryota > Metazoa > Chordata > Actinopteri > Salmoniformes > Salmonidae > Oncorhynchus > Oncorhynchus keta. The sequence goes on along the minus strand of NC_068454.1, from coordinate 75,317,311 downwards.
CACTTGTCTATCTCCTTCTCCACTCCTCCTCTCACTTGTCTATCTCCTTCTCCACTCCTCCTCTCACCTCTCTCTCCTTCACGACTCCTCCTCTCACCTGTCTCTCTCTTCTCCACTCCTCCTCTCACCTGTCTCTCCCCTTCGCCACTCTTCCTCTTACCTGTCTCTCCCCTTCCCCACTCCTCCTCTCACCTGTCTCTCCCCTTCTCCACTCCTCCTCTCACCTTTCTCCTATTCTCCACTCCTCCTCTCACCTGTCTCTCCCCTTCTCTCACTTGTCTCTCCCTTCTCCACTCCTCCTCTCACCTGTCTCTCCCTTCTACACTCCTCTCACCTGTCTATCTCCTTCTCCACTCCTCCCCTCACATGTCTCTCCCTTCTACACTCCTCCTCTCACTTGTCTATCTCCTTCTCCACTCCTCCTCTCACCTCTCTCTCCTTCACGACTCCTCCTCTCACCTGTCTATCTCCTTCTCCACTCCTCCTCTCACCTGTCTCTTGTCTTCTTCACTCCTCCTCTCACCTGTCACTCCCCTTCTCCACTCTTCCTCTCACCTGTCTCTCCTCCACTCCTCCCCTCACCTGTCTCTCCCTTCTCCACTCCTCCTCTCACCTGTCTATCTCCTTCTCCACTCCTCCTCTCACCTGCCTATCTCCTTCACCACTCCTCCTCTCACCTGTCTATCTCCTCCTCCACTCCTCCCCTCACCTCTCTCTCCCCTTCTCCACTCTTCCTTTTACCTGTCTCTCCACTCCTCCTCTCACCTGCCTATCTTCTTCTCCACTCCTCCCCTGTCTTTCCCCTTCTCCACTCTTCCTCTTACCTGTCTCTACCCTTCTTCACTCCTCCTCTTACCTGTCTCTCTTCTCCACTCCTCCTCTCACCTGTCTCTCTCTTCTCCACTCCTCCTCTCACCTGTCTCTCCCCTTCGCCACTCTTCCTCTTACCTGTCTCTCCCCTTCCCCACTCCTCCTCTCACCTGTCTCTCCCCTTCTCCACTCCTCCTCTCACCTTTCTCCTATTCTCCACTCCTCCTCTCACCTGTCTCTCCCCTTCTCTCACTTGTCTCTCCCTTCTCCACTCACCGGTCTCTCCTCTTCTCCACTCCTCCTCTCTCCTGTCTCTCCCTTCTCCACTCCTCCTCTCACCTGTCTCCTCTTCTCCATACCTCCTCTCACCTCTCACTCCTTCTCCACTCCTCCACTCACCGTCTCTCCTCTTCTCCACTCCTCCTCTCTCCTGTCTCTCCCTTCTCCACTCCTCCTCTCACCTGTCTCCTCTTCTCCACTCCTCCTCTCTCCTGTCTCTCCCTTCTCCACTCCTCCTCTCACCTGTCTCCTCTTCTCCACACCTCCTCTTACCTGTCTCTCCCCTTCTCCACTCCTCTCACTTGTCTCACTCCTTCTCCACTCCTCTCACTTGTCTCACTCCTTCTCCACTCCTCTCACTTGTCTCACTCCTTCTCCACTCCTCTCACTTGTCTCACTCCTTCTCCACTCCTCTCACTTGTCTCACTCCTTCTCCACTCCTCTCACTTGTCTCACTCCTTCTCCACTCCTCTCACTTGTCTCACTCCTTCTCCACACCTCCTCTTACCTGTCTCCTCTTCTCACCTGTCTCTCCTCTTCTCCCTTTCCTCTTCCCTTTTCCTTCCCCTTCCAGGAGCTCCGTTCCGTGAGCTGCCCCAGCCCTCCTCTCTGACAGGTTCCATGTCAGCGGCCCACCAGCTCCAGGCCATGCAGCAGGCCCAGAGCGCAGAGCTGCAGATCCAGAGACTGGCCCTGGAACAGCAGTGGATCCACCACCACCACCATCACTCCCTCACCCAGGATGAGTACTACAGGTAGCCTACTAATGGGACCAGAGGAGCTGGGTGAGGTGTGGGGAGACTGTGTCTGGTAGAGGTGGGGGGAAGAGAGAGAGAGAGAGAGAGTGTGTGTGTGTGTGTGTGTGTGCATCATCCCTGACCCTGTCTCATACAGTCTCTTCTCTCTTCCTCAGCCACTTAAAGAAGGAAAGCGACAAGACCCTGTAAGGGAGGAAACAGAGAGGGGGAACAAGCCCACGGAAGACAAACCCAAAGGAGGAAGAAAGGAGAGAAATATCTGCAAAGGAAGAAGAAAACAACAAAACAGAGGCACTAAGAACAATGAAGGAAGCATCAAACCATAGGAGCCTGAGGAGAAATGAACTGATTGCAAAACCAGATGAAAAAAGGGAGAGAGGGATGAGAGGAGTGAAAACGTTGCTCACAGTCTGTGTTGTCTGTACTATACCATAGCCCCAGACTCTGGGCGCATCACAGCGTATGTTGTTCAACTCCAGTTTTGTATTGTGCCCTGTACAGTATACTAGGTGGGAGCAGCAATATAATGCAGTACGGTCTGGTGTAAATGACCTTATGCCAGGACGAATGTGTACATGAGGCTCTCTTTTATGTCATTGCATGTAGCTAGGTGCTTATTCTGAACTGGTTGAACTCCTGGTTCTATTTTTAGTAATCGCCCTCTCTTTCCTAACGGATGGGTGGTGTATGAGTATGCATGAGACCAGCGATTAATGACTGTCATATTATGTTAACGATTAGTTTTATTGTTATTATTATTCATGTCTGTTTGTTGATAATTGTATAATTCTATATACATATTATTTGTATTGTTATTTTATTACATTTTCATGGTATGACGGTTTCTTTCGTTTTTTTTATTGTGAAATGAGATGCAAATGAAGGAAAAAGACAGAAGATAAACTACATCATTTTTGGGGGGAAATATATGGGTCTCTGATGTGGTTGTGTACAGTATGTTCTCTCCTCTCTCTCTCTCTACACAAACACGTGCATCTCTGTCTTGGTGTTTATATAAAACACACATAGAACATACAGTACCAGTCAAAAGTTTGGACTTGCCTAATCATTCAAGGGTTTTTCTTTATTTTTACTATTTTCTACATTGTAGAATAATAATGAAGACATCAACACTATGAAATAACACATATGGAAACATGTAGTAACCAAAAAAGTGCTAAATGAATGACTAGGTGTGTTCAAACTTTATATCAAATTCCTCTCTTCTCCCTCACCCAACTGTCTCACTCCCTCCCTCCATCTCTCTCCTTCACTCTCCCTCCCTCTCTCCTCCTGCCCTCTTCCTCTCTCTCCTTCCCTCTCACCCCACCTTTCCCTTTCTCACTTCTCCTCTCATCTCTCATCTCTCCTTCACTCTCCCTTCCTCCCTCCCTCTCTCCTCCTGCCCTCTTCCTCCCTCCCTCCCTCTCTCCTCCTGCCCTCTTCCTCCCTCCCTCCCTCTCTCCTCCTGCCCTCTTCCTCTCCTCTCTCCTTCCCTCTCACCCCACCTTTCCCTTTCTCCCTCTCTCTTCCACTCTCCTCTCATCTTTCCTTCCCTCTCCCATCTCCCCTCTCATCTTTCCTTCCCTCTCCCATCTCCCCTCTCTCCTCTCTTCTATCCCTCCCTCTCTCCTTCTCATCTCTCCTACACTCTCCCCCTCTCCTCTCCCCCACCCTCTCTCCTTCCCTTTCCTCCCTCTCTCTGGGCGAGTGTAGCTAATAGTATACATATGTATGGGATGAGTGTGAGACATGAAAGTTGTGTAGCACCAGTGAGCACCATCCCTGTACAGCCAACATCCCAGACCACACTGAAAGAAAGAAGGAAACTGATAGGAGGAGCTGGAAGCATATGATTTATCGATGCAGTTAGAAGCTTAGGGCTGAATGTTTTTGTAGGCTAAATGTGACAAATGCCTCTGTGCTGTTAAGACTACATGCTCCTATACTTTGTATTAATATATGTTTCAACCACAAAGAGGCAACTTCATCCTCTTCATACAGTACATGTGATGGTGTGACTTACGAACCCTCTTTATACCAAGTGAAGTTAAAACCATCCAGTATTTACATGGTAATTGCATATGCAGCTGGACCGAACTGTTAACATGCTACGGTCTGACTGTTCACATAAAACTGTTTTACTTTGATCTCTATTTACAGATAGGAACTGACAGTGTGGGTCTTTGCCTTATAGTCTGTTTATAGTGCTGTATAGTCAGCCATGTTACCATTCAGAACAGCTACTGTACTCTGCATTAACCATAGGAATAACATGCATTCAACAAGAGTTCATTAGTAGTAAAGAAGTAAACAGAGGTATATTAGTGTCACAAGTGCTATTAGCCTTCTCCTGCCCTCATGTTGAGCTGAGATATTCCATGGTAAGTTGGTTGTGTGGCGTTTAAAGTCACCTTAGATAAGTATGTCGGCAGCATTCTGTATTGTAGCATCTACAGGACGATCCTGACATTCCATGCTGATGACATCACATCAGGGAGATATTCTTAGAGCCATCCTTCACCAGTGGGAGTGAGAAGGATGACGTCAAAGACATAGAAATAGGTTGCATAGAGTAAATAGATGTCATGGCCTGTCCATCATTGCAGCTTGGGTAACACACACAAGTTCTGCCAAACAAATTGTTACAGTGTAATTACCATTTTATCACGTAATATCTAAGAAAATTGTTATTTCTGTACCAGGCTTCCCTCGGCCTTCAATCAGGCAAGACGTTCTGTCAATGGTGCTGTCTGTTCTACCGGTAAGTGAACTACTTATGTGATCACAGAGCCATGGACTGACTGACAGGCTGCCTGGATTATATACTAATTGGAGTCACAGGCGTTTCAATGTTTCTTGTTTTTGCCAATCTGGTGAAGTATTCTCAGTGTCAGTCAAAGAGGGAGGGCTCAGGCTGCATGACACTGTAATCTAATAACTACTCCCTTAGTCGTAGGAAAACACACATATAAACCCTCACTCATTAACTCACACAAGCTGAGAAATATGCTGACATGGTGCTCCATGTAATTAAGAACACAGACGCACTTGCACGTGCGCACACATAAAAACACACACACACACAGAGCCCTGTGTCTGAGAGAACCCGGAAGGCGACCAACACTACCTCCCAGACCAGCGACAGACACACATACCAGCGACAGGCAAACAGACCAGCGACAGGCAGACATACCAGCGACAGGCAGACATACCAGCGACAGGCAAACAGACCAGCGACAGGCAGACATACCAGCGACAGGCAAACAGACCAGCGACAGGCAGACATACCAGCGACAGGCAAACAGACCAGCGACAGGCAGACATACCAGCGACAGGCAGACATACCAGCGACAGGCACACATACCAGCGACAGGCAAACAGACCAGCGACAGGCAGACATACCAGCGACAGGCAAACAGACCAGCGACAGGCAGACATACCAGCGACAGGCAGACATACCAGCGACAGGCAGACATACCAGCGACAGGCAGACATACCAGCGACAGGCAGACATACCAGCGACAGGCAGACATACCAGCGACAGGCACACATACCAGCGACAGGCAGACATACCAGCGACAGGCAGACATACCAGCGACAGGCAGACAGACCAGCGACAGGCAGACATTCCAGTGATAGGCATACATACCAGCGACAGGCAAACATACCAGCGACAGGCAGACAGATCAGCGACAGGCAGACAGATCAGTGACAGACACACATCAGCGACAGGCAGAGAGACCAGCGAGAGACACACATACCAGTGACAGGCAGACAGACCAGCGACAGGCAGAGAGACCAGCGACAGGCAGAGAGACCAGCGAGAGACACACATACCAGTGACAGGCAGAGAGACCAGCGACAGGCAGAGAGACCAGCGAGAGACACACATACCAGTGACAGGCAGACAGACCAGCGACAGGCACACATACCAGCAACAGGCAGACATACCAGCGACAGGCAGACAGACAGACCAGCGACAGACACATATACCCGCGACAGGCAGACAGACCAGCGACAGGCAGACAGACCAGCGACAGACACACAGAGCAGCGACAGGCAGACAGACCAGCGACAGGCAGAGAGACCAGCGACAGGCAGAGAGACCAGCGACAGGCAGAGAGACCAGCGACAGGCAGAGAGACCAGCGAGAGACACACATACCAGTGACAGGCAGAGAGACCAGCGACAGGCAGAGAGACCAGCGACAGGCAGAGAGACCAGCGAGAGACACACATACCAGTGACAGGCAGAGAGACCAGCGACAGGCAGAGAGACCAGCGAGAGACACACATACCAGTGACAGGCAGACAGACCAGCGACAGGCAGACAGACCAGCGACAGGCACACATACCAGCAACAGGCAGACATACCAGCGACAGGCAGACAGACAGACCAGCGACAGACACATATACCCGCGACAGGCAGACAGACCAGCGACAGGCAGACAGACCAGCGACAGACACACAGAGCAGCGACAGGCACACATACCAGCGACAGGCAGACATACCAGCGACAGGCAGACATACCAGCGACAGGCAGACAGACAGACCAGCGACAGACACATATACCCGCGACAGGCAGACATACCAGCAACAGGCAGACAGACCAGCGACAGACACATATACCAGCGACAGGCAGACAGACCAGCGACAGGCACACATACCAGCGACAGGCAGACAGACCAGTACAGGCAGACAGATCAGTGACAGACACACATATCAGCGACAGGCAGAGACCAGCGACAGGCACACATACCAGCGACAGGCAGACAGATCAGCGACAGACACACATTCCAGCGACAGACACACATTCCAGCGACAGACACACATAACAGCGACAGGCAGACAGACCAACAACAGACACACAGACCAGCGACAGGCAGACAGACACACATACTAGCAACAGGCAGACAGACCAGTGACAGACACACATACCAGCGACAGGCAGACAGACACACATACCAGCAACAGGCAGACAGACCAGTGACAGACACACATACCAGCGACAGGCAGACAGACACACATACCCGCGACAGACACATATACCAGCGACAGGCAGACAGACCAACGACACAGACAAACCAGTGAGCTGTCTTGACAGAGAAACCGCCTCACAGATACCAGTGCACATCGAGTTGACATGGAGCTGTGCAACAAGGTAAGAATCTGTGTCCCCCCTGCTGCCTCACTCTCCATTGAGTGTTAAGAACAAACATGCTCGGTCGGACCTTTTCAAATGTTCTGTTTGTAACCCTGGACTGATGTACATAATGCCAAAGTTGCTTTACTGTGATCAGTGTGATTTTGACGGTTGTATGAAGGGTATTATCTGTGTTACATCATTATGCTATGTGAAGGCTATAGTGTTACATCATAATAGAGCCTATATGAAGTCTTTATGTATGGTCTATGAAGTCTGTATGTATGCTCTATGAAGTCTGTTTGTATGCTCTATGAAGGCTATATGAAGTCTGTATGTATGGTCTATGAAGGCTATATGAAGTCTGTATGTATGGTCTATGAAGGTGATATGAAGTCTGTATGTATGGTCTATGAAGGCTATATGAAGTCTGTATGTATGCTATGTGAAGGCTATATTGAGTGTATTGTGTGTATTCTCCTCCCAGGGCTCAGTGGCAGATGGAGCTCTACTTCTCCTACATTGAGACCAGTTACAGCGTCTCTGGTGATGAGGTGTGCCCTCCTACTTGACCGCCATCACAGCCCTGGCTCTCCACTGTTTGCATTACTACAAATCAAAATCAAGTTTATTGGTTGCATCCACAGATTTGAATATGGTATCAAAGGTGCAGTGAAATGCTTGTGTTTTTGGCTCCCAACAGTGTAATTAAAAAAATATGTTTTAAACTATAGGATGCGAGTGTACAAAACATTAGTAACACCTGATCTTTCCATAGCAGACTGACCAGGTGAAAGCTATGATCCCTTATTGTCACTTGTTAAATCCACTTCAATCAGCGTAGATGAAGGGGAGGAGACAGGTTAAAGAAGCACTGCAACACTGGTGGGTTTTTCCCACTCAACAGTTTCCTGTGTGTATCAAGAATAGTCCACCACCTAATTGACATCGTGCCAACTGTGGGACACATTTGAGTCAACATGGGCCAGCATCCCTGTGAAACGCTTTGACATCTTGTGGAGTCCATGCCCCGACAAATTGAGGCCTGAGTGCAAAAGGGGGTGTAACACGAGAATGTACACTCAGCGTATATTCAGTGTGTTACAACAGTTAAGACATAGTCCTGTGTCTTGGTGAGCATTTAGAATTCAGATAGAAGGCCAGGATCACGCAACACTGCCAGAGAAGATAGACAATAGCAGGTAAATAAACATTTAATAAACATTTTATCAGCATGTATTTTTTGACAGTTGGATTGTCTGCAAAAGTGAAATCTTCTAGAATACAGTTGTGGGTTTTCTGCAGCTGTATAACAAAGGTAGAGAACTGGGTCGCAGATCGACTGTATGTGGCAAGTTAATGTGTTGACTGACCTGTGACTTCTTTTCACATAAAAGGGTTATAAGTTAATTGAAATACAATATCAAATCCATTACCTTCACAAAAAAGGTACAAAAATATAAAAGTAAAGTAAATAAAAATAACCATTGTTTTCAAACCACTCACTCGGCTTATAGGTCACTCAAAGTAAAATTCCATCTCATCACTACAGAATTAGGCCAACAGTTCATTTTTCAGCGCAAGCAGCTTGGGCTTCTGTTTTCCATCGTCGAGGTTCAGGAAGACTTTCTGCATGAACTCAGAGGTGCTGGCCAGGGCTTTGGGGTAGTTCAGATGGAGGGAGTAGAGTAGCCCAAAAACAACCACGAGAGCGTCTGCCCAGGGCTTTGGGGTAGTTCAGATGGAGGGAGTAGAGTAGCCCAAAAACAACCACGAGAGCGTCTGCGCGTCTGCCCAGGGCTTTGGGGTAGTTCAGATGGAGGGAGTAGAGTAGCCCAAAAACAACCACGAGAGCGTCTGCCCAGGGCTTTGGGGTAGTTCAGATGGAGGGAGTAGAGTAGCCCAAAAACAACCACGAGAGCGTCTGGCCAGGAGCGGGAGTTAGTCATGACGATTTTATCCTCAAGGACAATGGATACATGGGCCGGTCTGATGGGTATACCACCCACCACCTCATTGTGCTGGCCCACCACTGAGAGAATAGAAACTCCCTCCAGAATACCAGGGTTGCTGAGTTCTCCCACCGTAATGACAGAGGAAAAAACTAAGTTTAAAAAACACAATAGGAAAGAATGCGTTGATAATGGTACAGGCTGTAAAACCTCTCAGATGTTGAAGACATCAGAACTGTCCTCTCGTAACAACAAAGGGAGACCAGCCAGGACTGCAGAACGGGCCACGGTGATGTTATTTTCTCCCTGTGAAGTGAACTAAATAGAGCACATTTCACAATGTCATTTAGCATTTAAATAATCCAGCAAATTGAGCTCGTCAACCCCAACATAGGAGTAATCTAATCTGGTTCCATGTAGCACACAGGTGGTCAATCTTATGCACAAAAAGCAGGTGTGGGTGCAGGCTTTTGTTCCAACCAAGCAGGAAACAACGTCTTGGTTGAATATTCGTTGATCAAGTTGAATCAGGTGTGTCACTGCTTGGTTGAAACAAGAGTCTGCAACCACACCAAGATTGTCCATCCCTGATCAAGTGAATCCCACTGACCTGCTCGTTGTACACTCTCAGGATGCTTGAGAATTTCCTCCATGGGTGGTGGACTTCCCCTCCTTCTCCCTGAACAGGGTCAGCAGGCGGGGCGTGTGGTGGCCCAAGGCAGAGTAGAACGTCTGCTGCAGGCTCTGGTTGGTGATTCTCTGAAACTCAGCATGTACCTAAAGGAAAAGACAAAGCACACAGAACATCCCAATTTATGTCAGTCAGGCAAGTTGAGCCTGCCCTGAGAATGTTGTTACTGATAACCATGACTTGTGAGTACAACCAGAAGCCCATGTGACATGCATCAAAAAAGGTCTGAACTGCAATGGAAATGTAGATTGTTATGAGAACATGACTGGACAAAGACAACTTTTCTTAGTCTGCTTAACCTGAGCTTGAAGGAAGAGTGCTGGTCAGCGTGTTCTGAGATGCTCTACCGTGGGACTGGATTGAACTATTTCTTGGCGTCGGAGAGCAAATGTCTTCTGCATGTGTTGATTGATGAGTGGCAGGTCTCTGTTTTCTTTCATCATTTCGTGGACCATCTCCAGTCTCCGTTTCTCCAGGCTGGCCTCATCTTCTCCTTGAGGGAAGTTGGGCAGGAAGTTCACCTCTGCCCGGCGTGCTCGTTTAATGTTGCTCCGAGCATGCTCATTGTCAGGACAATGCTTGCTCCTCCTCCCCCCGTTCACAGCAACCTCTGGGAACCCAACACGGCGTAACTTCTGCCTGTAGTTTCCCATTTTGAATTTCAGGCTGTTCTTCCAGCCATCACAGCCTGTTTTTGAGCCAGGCTCTTTCAAACACGGGTGCTTGGTTACAAGGGCCTCAGCTGCCTTGGCAAACTGCCTGTCACTTGGGTACGCTTTGAAATTGAAGATTGTCCAAGCCATCCTATCAAGAATGTTGTGTTTTTGATCCCTTGTTATTTTCAGCACCGTTTCATGTCTCAGATATGCACAATTGCCCTCAGAGCAAACTCAACTTCCATCGAGAAAGTGGGTATGACAAATGCCTCAGGCCACCTGCCTAGCCACTCTGGTGGGGCGGCCTGTAACTCGGTGGCTGAGAGTCCGGTTAAACCGAGGTCTGTATCACATCGTATTCGCAAAACTTTCACCATAGCCCTAGGAGAAGGCAAGTCTTCAATGGCCTCTAAGTTGACAGCCTTTGAATGTGCTCTTCAACCTCACTGATCCAGTGGGTATCGTCTTCCTCTTTACATGGTGACACTGTGGGCTCTGGGTCCTCCTGTCTTAGATGGAGGCCCCACTCTTGAGTACATGACTGCTGCTGCTCTGGGGCAACCTGCACCAAAGTGATAGTAGCTTCAGCCTGCCGATGGAAGTCTGACACTGGAGGGAAGGAGAAACAATTGCACATGTAGATCTGTTAAAGTTGGAATCCGTTTTGGTAAAACTGCCACAAAAAAGATGTCACTTCCAACAACAAACAATGTTTTATTCCCTCAGACATCATTGCATGCATAATAGAACAGCACTCTATATAGCTACGACAATTGTTTTGTATTACTTTGCTCAGCCTGGTCTCAGACTAGACGTAACATAGTAAAAGTAAATACTGGATGCTCAAATGAGTAACATATTTTTATTTCACCTTTATTTAACCCGGTAGGCCAGTTGAGAACAAGTTCTCATTTTCAACTGCGACCTGGCCAACATATAGCAAAGCAGTGCGTCGCAAATAACAACACAGAGTTACACATGGAATAAACAAAGATAGTCAATAACACAATAGAAAAGTCTATATACATTGTGTGAAAATGAGGTAAGATAAGATTAGGGCGGTAAGGCAATAAATAGGTCGTAGTGGTGAAATAATTACAATTTAGAAATTAAACACTGGAGTGATAGATGTGCAGAAGATCAATGTGCAAGTAGAGATACTGGAGAGCAAAGGAGCAAAAAATATGGGTCTCAAGCTTTAGTGATTTTTGCAATTCGTTCCAGTCATTCCTCAGCAGAGAACTGGAAGGAAAGGCGGCCAGGGGAGGAATTGGCTTTGGGGGTGACCAGTGCCGCGATGGTGACCAGTGAGCTGACCATATGATTCCAAGATGGCGTAGCAGTCAGACGTCTTTGTCATCGTCTTTGTCGTGTCCCATGTATATATATTTTATCTTCGCATATATTTTTTATATTTTTCTAAACCTCAACTTCAAAATACTCTCCCGCAACCCGCCTCACCCAATGTGGTGTGGATTTGCTTTTTTCTAAAGTATTTTTCATTACTTCGGAATCGGGACCCCCAGCAGAAGCTAGCCTGCTGACTAGATTTGAGCTAGTAGTCAGCTAACCACTGCTAGCGGTCATCAGCTAACCTTTAGCTCTGAAAACTCTCGTCAGTTTGCACAACGCGATTCCAACCAGAGCATACCAGACCTATTTTCTCTCCATATCCCCGGATTCCCAGCGCAAGCTCTGAACATTTTCACTTGGATAATCGCAGCTAGCTAGCTGCAATCCGAGTGTCTACTCCTGTCTATTGTCTCTGTCCTGAAGCAAGCACCAATTAGCCAGGAGATAGCCCATGTTAGGTCCATCTCCCGGCTGGCTGAAGTTCCATCAGCCCCGCCGGTCCTTCACGACTGGACTACCGACGTAATCTGCCCGAGGGGGTTATTCAACTGGCCCCTCCGTCGCGACGTCCCCTGAATGCCCATCTACTAGCCTGCTAGCCGCAGCCCACTAGCTGTCTAGAGCATATAGGCTGTTAGCTGAATAGGTCCATCTGACAATTTCTTGGGCCACTATACCTCTTTTTGCCAATTGGACTGGTCCCCTTTACCACACGGAACCCTACTAATCCATCACGACTGGTCTACCAACATACGAGGAGGCTATAAACAGACTTCCTCCGACGCGACGTCCCTCTGAGGCCCTTCTGCTAGGTTGCTAGCCCCGGCCCGCTAGCTGTCTGAATCGCCGTGTCTCCAACCAGCCTCACTACTCACTGGACCCTTATGATCACTCGGCTACGCATTCCTCTCCTTAATGTCAATATGCCTTGTCCTTAGCTGTTCTGGTTAGTGATTGTCTTATTTCACTGTAGAGCCTCTGGCCCTGCTCAATATACCTTATCCAACCCTTTAGTTCCACCTCCCACACATGTGACGACATCACCTGGTTTAAATTATGTTTGTATAGACAATATCTCTCTCATCATCACTCAATGCCTAGGTTTACCTCCACTGTATTCAAATCCTACCATACCTTTGTTTGTACATTATGCCTTGAATCTATTATATCGCGCTAAGAAACCTGCTCCTTTTATTCCCTTTTCCGGATGTACTCGAAAACCAGTTCTTATAACCTTTAGTCACACCCTTATCCTACTCCTCCTCTGGTGATGTAGAGGTTAACTTCTTATGGCTGGGGGGCAGTATTGAGTAACTTGGATGAATAAGGTGCCTAAAGTAAACAGCCTGCTCCTCAAGTCTCAGTTGCTAATATATGCATATTATTAGTATTGGATAGAAAACAATCTAAAGTTTCTAATGATGTCTGTGAGTATAACAGAACTCATATGGCAGGTAAAATCCTGAGTTGAAATCAAAACAGGAAGTCAGAAATCTGAGCTTTGTATGTATTCACCAGAGTCCCCAATGAAATCCCCTTGAGATATTAATGATGTTCCACTGCCTAGGGGTTCCACTAGATATCAATAGAAATTATAATGATACTTCTATAGTGTTGTGGGAGTGAATGATAGCAGAATTAGTCAGGTGTCTGGCAGTCAGCCATTTTCTGATCATGCTTATTCCTCATGGTAGTCACTTGCGTTCCATTGCTCACGAAGACAAGGAGTACTCCGGTTGGAACTTTATTGAAGCTATATGTTAAAAACATCCTAATGATTGATTCTGTACTTAGTTTGAAATGTTTCTTCGGCCGGTAATATAACGTTTTGAAGTTTTTGTCCGATATAACTCTGACCAGAATTAGCATTTGGATATGTATATCAAACGTGCTAACAAAAGAAGGTATTTGGACATAAATAACAGAAATTTTCGAACAAAACAAACATATATTGTGGACCTGGGATTCCTGGAGTGCTTTCTGATGTCGATCATCAAAGGTAAGGGAATATTTATCATGTAATTTCTTGTTTATGTTGACGTCAACATGGCGGCCATTGTGACAAATATTTCTGAGCACCGTCTCAGGTTATTGCATGGCTGGCTTATTCCGTAAAGTAAAAAAAAAAATAATAATCAGACACAGCGGTTGCATTAAAGAGAAGTATATCTATAATTCCATGTGTATAACTTGTATTATTCATCTACATTTATGATGAGTATTTTTGTTGAATGATGTGGCTATGCAAAATCACTGGATGTTTTTGGAACTAGTGAATGTAACGCGCCAATGTAAACTCATATTTGGATAAATATGAACTTTATCAAACAAAACATACATGTATTGTGTAACATGAAGTCCTATTAGTGTCATCTGATGAAGATCATCAAAGGTTAGTGATTAATTTTATCTCTATTTTCTGCTTTTTGAAACTCCTCTCTTTGGCTGAAAAAAATGGCTCTGTTTTTCTGTGGCTATGTGGTGAACTAACATAATCCTTTGTGGTGCTTTTGCTGTAAAGCATATTTGAAATCGTACACTGTGGTGGGATTAGCAATGAGAATAGCTTTAAAATGGTATGAGATACATGTATGTTTGAGGAATGTTAATTATGGGATTTTTGATGTTTTGAAAATGGCGCCCTACACTTTGACTGGCTGTTGTAAAATCGCTCCCGTTAACGGGATTGCAGCCATAAGAAGTTAACCCAGGCCCTGCAGTGCCTAGCTCGACTCCTATTCCCCAAGTGCTCTCATTTGTTGACTTCTGTAACTGTAAAAGACTTGGTCATCCCCCTCTTCAAAAGGGGGAGACACTCGAGACGCAAACTGCTATAGACCTATATATATCCTACCCTGCCTTTCTAAGGTCTTCGAAAAGCCAAGTTCACAAACACATTACCGACCATTTCGAATCCCACCGTACTTTCTCCGCTATGCAATCTGGTCTCTATGGGGGTGCCACAGGGTTCAATTCTCAGGCCGACCATCTTCTCTGTATACATCAATGATGTCGCTCTTGCTGCTGGTGATTCCATGATCCACAATTACGCAGACGACACCATTCTGTATACTTCTGTCCCTTCTTTGGACACTGTGTTAACTATCCTCCAGACAAGCTTCAATGCCATGCAACTCTCCTTATGTGGCCTCCAACTGCAAGTAAAACTAAATGCATGCTCAACCGATCGCTGCCCGCACCTGCCCGCCCGTCCAGCATCACTGCTCTGGACGGTTCTGACTTAGAATATGTGGACAACTACAAATACCTAGATGTCTGGTTTGACTGTAAACTCTCCTTCCAGACATCTCCAATCAAAAATTAAATCTAGAATTGGCTTCCTATTTCACAACAAAGCATTTTTCACTCATGCTGCCAAACATACCCTTGTAAAACTGATCATCGATGATATAATTTATAACATAGCCTCCAATACTCTACTCAACAAATTGGATGCAGTCTATCACAGTGCCATCCGTTTTGTCACCAAAGCCCCATATACTAACCACCACTGCAACCTGTATGTTCTCGTTGGCTGGCCCTCGCCTCATATTCGTCGCCAAACCCACTGGCTCCAGGTCATCTACAAGTCGTTGCTAGGTAAAGTCACGCCTTATCTCAGCTCACTGGTCTCCATTGTAGCACCCAGCCGCAGCACGCACTCCAGAAGGTATATCTCACTGGTGACCCCCAAAGCCAATTCCTCCTTTGGCCACCTTTCCTTCCAGTTCTCTGCTGCCAATGACTGGAACGAACTGCAAAAAAATCACTGAAGCTGGAGACGCATATCTCCCTCCCTAGCTTTAAGCACCATCTGTCAGAGCAGCTCATAGCCCATCCAACTACCTCATCCACATACTGTATTTATCTTTGTCCTTTGCACCCCAGTATCTCTACTTGCACATTCCTCTTCTGCACATCTACCATTCCAGTGTTTAATTGCTACGTTGTAATTACTTCGCCACCATGGCCTATTTATTGCCTTACCTCCCTTACCTTACCTCATTTGCACACAATGTATATATACTTTTTCTACTGTATTATTGACTGTATGTTTGTTTATTCCATGTGTAACTCTGTGTTGTTGTATGTGTCACACTGCTTTGCTTTATCTTGACCAGGTCGCAGTTGTAAATGAGAACTTGTTCTCAACTAGGCTACCTGCTTAAATAAAGCTGAACATGTTTTTTTATTTAAATAAGGCGGCACTTTCCCTAGCAAAGACTTATAGATGACCTGGAGCCAGTGGGTTTGGCGACAAATATGAAGCGAGGGCCAGCCAATGAGAGCATACAGGTCGTAGTGGTGGGTAGTATATGGGGCTTTGGTGACAAAACAGATGGCACTGTGATAGCAAATTGGATGCAGTCTGAGTAGAGTGTTGGAGGCTATGTTATAAATGACATCGCAGAAGTCAAGGATCGGTCGGATAGTCCGATTTCCGAGGGTATGTTTGGCAGCATGAGTGAAGGATGCTTTGTTGCAAAATAGGAAGCCGATTCTAGATTGAACTGCCAGAGGTCCGGACAACAGGCCCTCCGATTTGACTTACTGAACTCTATCTGAGAAGTAGTTGGTGAAGCAGGCGAGGCAGGTATTTGAGAAACCAAGGCTGTTGAGTCTGCCGATAAGAATGTGTTGATTGACAGAGTCGAAAGTCATGGCCAGGTCGATGAATACAGCTGTACAGTATCACGTCGTATATGTTAAGTTTGGTATGGTTGCATAAGACAGGTTACTTAAGGCAAAAAAACGAAAGGAGGGTGATTGGTCGGGGTGGATGGATGGGCGTATATTGCGAACATCTAGTAACCCAAAGAGTGTGTTCTAATCACAGACAAGTGTGTTCTAATCTCATCACAGACAACTTCAGCATTTTAGCAACTTTTCAACTACTCACTACTTTTTTG
This sequence comes from Oncorhynchus keta, assembly GCF_023373465.1. Taxonomy (NCBI): domain Eukaryota; kingdom Metazoa; phylum Chordata; class Actinopteri; order Salmoniformes; family Salmonidae; genus Oncorhynchus; species Oncorhynchus keta. Next base: position 75,300,757 of record NC_068454.1, on the reverse strand, counting down.
CTACTTTGCAATTATGTAGCTAACACTTCCCCTAACCTTAACCCTTTAGCCTAACTATTAACCCTAGCCCATATCCTAGCTAATGTAGCCAGCTAGCTAAAAATGTGTGTTAGCCACCTAGCTAACTTTAGCCACAACAAATTGTAATGTACATTTAGCAAATTCCCAACATATCACAAATTGTAATTCGTAACATATACAAAATGGATTATGGACATCCACAAATTAATACATGCCATATAAATCGTAACATTGATTAAATGGAATGTTACTGAGTTACGTACAGAATAATACACAATGTTGAGACCAGGTTGCGCATCTCCTCCTTTTTAAAAGCAAAACAGGAACAAATGCAGTGGCGCTGCTTCACACTACAGATCTCAGCTTTAAGGCCAGTTCCCCGGACTTCACTATCAATTAGGGTTTTGTAACTGGTACTTTCAATGAAGATTGCTATTGACAAACATTTTGAGTCTGGGCAGAAAGCTTGCTAACATTATTAGATAGACACAAAAGGGGAGGGGTAACTACACGGGTATGTGGTTAGACGCTACAAACAATTAACTGCATGAAGCTACATACCTCCTCTATGCAACATCAACAGCCCACGAAGACGTTCGTTCTCCTCTTTCGTACGAAAAAAGTCTACCTGGTACTCTGCTATCGTTTTTTCAACGACCCCAAATATCTCCTCAGCAGCCGCTGTTAATTTCTGGTTGAGAAACTCTCTCAACAACTCTATTTTAGACATTTTTATTGTTTATTTGTCTCCATACAAAATTAGCCTGCACTTCTGCAGAAGATAAACACAGAAGCGCATGCCCCTCTGTGTAGTGCATAATTTGTGATGCCCATCGCCCTCTGCTGGAGTGGAGTGCGACATCGTATTCTTCTTCTTCTATAATATCATGGCGGTCCGCAAACAAAAGTTTAAAGTGCATATGTCGCTATCTACTGTGCTGGAGAATGCGATCAATCATGGTATGCCTAATTCTGTACTACCAAGCAAATTAAATAAAACAAAAAATCCCTACTAACTTCTACCCCCCATTTCTGGTTTCCACAACCTGAGTCGTGTTGATAACCTTACCAATGAAAGCTATGAAGTTAAATGTATTCACTATCAAAGTGTTCTTTGACACAGCACATTTATGAGCACAAGATTTCTGAACAGGTCTCGAAACCATGCCAGGTCCAGTAGAACCAACCCGACATTAGGTCCACTTAGAACAGTAGCGGCCATGGAAGCGCCATCATTCCGCACTGTAGTTCCACTAATCTGTCCTACAGCCTCTGCATACGATACATCATGACTGATTATATACCTCTGAGCCTCTCTCTGCACCTGGGATCCACCAAATGCTGCACCATGCCTAATCTGGCTAATCTTGACTTCAACCATCTCTTTCTCTACTGCATTGGTTAGTTGGATAGGGTGTAAATGAGGCCCTGTGGTCTCATGAAACATCATCACCACTTTCCACTCCCACACATTGTTACTCTTGCTTCTTACCTTGGCCCTCTATATGCTTTCTTTACTAGACCATCCACTACTTTCAGTGTCATTATCTTTATTCTTCCTATGTCTTTCCACTACCAACCATTCCATGACCCTCATCCTCCTGCTCCAGACCATCAGAACTGACACCCATTCTGTTTGCATTCCAGCACAGCTGTTGCTTCTCCAACCTTTTCTCCATTTCATCCACACTACTCGCCTCCATTTCGACTGTCAGACTTCCAAACTTCTCACGCGTCAGCAACTCATTCACCCAGTTGCCTCCACAGTTCTCCAGGCACAAAGTCATCCAAACAAACCTCAAATCTTGTGCATCACAACACAACCTCCAAGCAAGCGCTTCCTCCTCCAGCTGACCAAACTCCTCTTGGGACGTCCCTACACCATGGAAGTTCTTTGTTTCGTGCAACAGGGTCTGTGTCCACACCATTATAACTCACTAAATGATTAGTGTGTAGATGCAGCCATTTGATATACTGGTGTGAACACAGACCCTGTCTAATTCAGTAAATGATGTGTGTACATGCAGCCATTTTGATAGAGAGCTCAGAGATATTTCCACTGCCTTTACAGAGAATTAAAATGGATTTTATTTAAAGATTGGAGCCTGTGCCCTTTTCCTAACACTTGTATTGATTTCATCAGATAATGGTTGCATGGTTGGTGTTCCCAACATGATTCTGCAACGCTGCCAGAGAAAAGCAAAGCTGGAAAAAAGACAATTCAATTAACACATTATCAGCCATTTATTCTGTAGTACTTAATGTATGTCTGGGAATGTACAATATCTGGATTGGTTGAAAGAAGCAGCTCTCATTTCAGGTGGTATATTTAGATCCCATTGAACATAGCATAACTGTATCATACCAATTCTCTATACATGTAAATACACATTACATTTATTTTTTTCCCCCTTGGTGGATTTTGGATTTAGGCTCAGAGGTAAGTACGACATTTGGTGTACGGAAGATCTTGACACATTAAACAGAAGGGAACAAACATTCTGAAAACTAGGCTGTTTGCAACATCAGGGCAGATATATAGTGACATATTACTCTCAAGACCAATGCAAGGTTTATATACAGACAGAACAGTGGATCACATCATGTCCTCTGTGACATCCTATAACTAATGAGCAGGGACTCCTGTTGCTCAGAAACCCACTAACTGCTCTCTGTTAGAACATGATATTAATCAGAGAGCAGTGTCCTGAGGAGGGCTATGTCCTGATTCTCCTCTCACATGTCTCTCAGTCTGCTGTCTGATTCTCTCCCCACACACAGGGAACAGTCATGTGTTCACCTCTTTGTAAACCCTCTTCACGTGGCTCTGTATGGTCTGAAACCATTGTGGCATTGGCCACGTTCAAGACACCTATATGTTTGTGAGCTGTCTCATGCTTCTTCAACATACTTGATGTGGTAAAGCATTTTCTACACACAGGACACATGTATGGCTTCTCCCCTGTGTGAGTCCTCATGTGCACTATCAGAGATGTATTCTGGCTGAAACATTTGCCACAATCCTGGCATTGATGTGGTTTCTCCCCTGTGTGGCTCCTCATATGTAAGTTTAGGTGTCCACGCTGAGTAAATCCTTTGCCACAATCTTGACAGTGAAACGGCTTCTCCCCTGTATGACTCCTCAAATGCCTTTTCAGGAAAGTATCCCAAGCAAAATATTTACCACAAATATGACAACACTTTGCTCCGATGTGAGTTTGTAGGTGATCCATCATACTTTCTGTAGACTGACAGAATTTTCCACACACACCACAAAGATGTTCTTTATCCTGTGTGTGCGCTTGCACATGATTTAATAAAGACGCCATGGAGTCAAATTGCTTTCCACATACCTTACAACTAGGAGCAGCATCCCAGCTTACACTGGGTCTCGAGTGTGATTTTAGATGGTTCAATTTCCTGTCCTTAACACTATGAGAACTTTGTCCTTTTACGGTCTTTGTTCTCTTTGATTTGAGTGGCTTTAACATTAGACCTGACAGAGGTCCTCCACACTCCATCCTGTCAATATGTCCTCTGTTTTCACTCTGAGCTGCAGAACACTCTGTATCTACTGCAGAGAAGGGCTGAGGCTCTCTGGTTGGTTCTGATACACCATAGTCTTCTACATAAGGTTCTGTTTTGATCTGTTCAGTTGAGGTGCTGGGTAGAGAATATCTCTCTCCATGTGAGGACTGAGTTGGGTCCTGATAATAGCCACTTGATACACAGCCGTAAGAATTGATAAACTCATTGAAATGATTCTCTTCCTCCTGACTGGTTCTTGGTTCACCCTGTTCATCTTTCATCCGTGTGGGTTCTGGGTCCTTCCGCCCCAGACTGGGGCTCCACTCCTGCTGCTCATCAGACACGGCGACAGTGAGCTGCTGGAGGTCTGGAGATAATGGAGAAAAAAAAGAAAAGAATACTGACTTGAGACATAGCTAGGATTACAATGATTATCTTTTTACAGACCTTGGTTTTGTAAATAGACCCTACAAAATTAAATTGAAAGCTAATCGTAACTCATATGAAATTAACGTTATTAAAACAAACACACCTGCTCGTCTATGTAACTTGATCTGTGGCTTAGAACGAATATCCAGCATGCTCCGTAGACGCCTGTTCTCCTCCTTTGTGTGAGAAACCTCTTCCTGGTACTCTGTTATCGTTTCTTCAACGACACCAAATATCTCTTCCGCTGCAGCTATCAATTTCTGGTTGAGAAACACTCTCAAGAAATCAATTTTAGACATGTTTTAATTAGGAAAGCTGTCAGCCAGCTAGCTACCAACGTAAACAAAGTCAAGAAGACAAAGAGCGCTGTCAGTATTCGTGCGTGCACGGCATAGTACATTTTGCATTGTCGCCCCCTGCTGTAGCGGAAGACAGGTCCTCGCAATCCTACAGATTGGATAAATATTTCCCAATCTATTATTGGAGGTCCTCCAGTGTCTGTATATTGTTATTCTAGCCCAGCACATAGACCTACATGTAGTAGACTGCAGAGCTGGTGGCGCTGCTACAGCACTACTGGTGCAAATCTGAAGTTTAGATCAATCATTGCCTCCCTAGATCACTAAAGTGCACCAAAAATAGAATACACCATACTGCTATCACTAATCCAATATTGTCATGCCTGCAATTAATTAAAGGAAGAGGAGATTAATGTACCATGCCTTCAGAAAGTATTCATACCCCTTGACTAATTCCACATTTTGTTGTTAGCCTGAATTCAAAATGTATTACATTTTTTAAATACATTTATTATCTCACCCATCTACACACAGTACCTCATAATGACAAAGTGAAAATGTGTTTTTAGAAATACATAAATATATAATTTAAATAAGTATTCACACCACTGAGTCAATACGTTGTAAGCACCTTTGGAGGCGATTACAGCTTTTTTGGCTTTGGGGAGTTTCTCAAGCTCTGTTAAGTTCGATAGGGAGCGGAGATGAACAGCAATCTTCAATTCTTTCCACAGATTTTCAATGGGATTCAAGTTTGGGCTTCGGCTGGGTGACTCAATAACTTTTATTGTTCTGAAGCCATTCCAATGTTGTTTTGGCTGTATGCTTAGGTTCACTGTCCTGTTGGAATGCAAATCTCACCCCAGTCCAAGGTCATTTGCACTCTGATCAGGTTCTCAAGTATTTGCCTCTATTCATTGTTCCCTCTATCCTTAACAGTCTTCCAGTCGCTGCTCCTGAAAAGCAGCACCATAGCATGATGCTGAATTCCACCATGCTTCACGGTAGGGATGGTTTTTGACAGGTGATAAGCTGTGTCTGGTTTTCTCCAGACAAAGCACTTTGCATTCAGGCCAAAGTGTTCAATTTGTCTCATCAGACCACAATTGTTTGCCTTATGATCTCAGTCTGTCACATGCCTTCTTGCAAACTCCAGGCATGCTGTCCTGTGCCTTTTTCTCAGGAGTGGCTATCATCTGGCCACTCTCCCATAAATCCCAGATTGGTGAAGTACTGTAGAGACTTTCTGGCAGGTTCTCCCATCACAGCCAAGGAACTCGGGAGTGTTCATTGCATTCTTGGTCACCTCCCTGACCAAGGTCCTTCTTGCCTGGTTGCGCAGTTTGGTTGGACGGCAAGCTCGAGGCAGAGTCTGGGTCGTTCCATATTTTTTCAATTTCCCAACGATGGAGACCACTGAGCTCTGGGAAACTTTCAACACTCTAGACATTGTTCTATACCCTTCCCCAGCTATATGCCTCATCACAATTTTATCTCAGATCTAGAGAGTTTCTTGGACTTCATGGTATAGATTCTGCTCTGACATGCACTTCTACTTAAAGTTTTTATTGGCGAATCGCAACCAACTGGCAGGTGCATACACTACCACCTACTGTTCTGGAGTGTGAGGCCGGTCACGACCTATCTATACCACTATATTCTCTCAACTAACCCTCCTACTGTTCTGGAGTGTGAGGCCGGTCACGACCTATATATACACACACCACTATATTCTCTCAACTAACCCTCCTACTGTTCTGGAGTGTGAGGCCGGTCACAACCTATATATACACACACCACTATATTCTCTCAACTAACCCTCCTACTGTTCTGGAGTGTGAGGCCAGTCACAACCTATATATACACACCACTATATTCTCTCAACTAACCCTCCTACTGTTCTGGAGTGTGAGACCAGTCACAACCTATATATACACACCACTATATTCTCTCAACTAACCCTCCTACTGTTCTGGAGTGTGAGACCAGTCACAACCTATATATACACACACCACTATATTCTCTCAACTAACCCTCCTACTGTTCTGGAGTGTGAGGCCAGTCACAACCTATATATATACACACCACTATATTCTCTCAACTAACCCTCCTACTGTTCTGGAGTGTGAGGCCGGTCACGACCTATATATACACACCACTATATTCTCTCAACTAACCCTCCTACTGTTCTGGAGTGTGAGGCCGGTCATGACCTATCTATACCACTATATTCTCTCAACTAACCCTCCTACTATTCTGGAGTGTGAGGCCAGTCACAACCTATATATACACACACCACTATATTCTCTCAACTAACCCTCCTACTGTTCTGGAGTGTGAGGCCGGTCACGACCTATATATACACACACCACTATATTCTCTCAACTAACCCTCCTACTGTTCTGGAGTGTGAGGCCGGTCACGACCTATATATACACACACCACTATATTCTCTCAACTAACCCTCCTACTGTTCTGGAGTGTGAGGCCGGTCACGACCTATATATACACACCACTATATTCTCTCAACTAACCCTCCTACTGTTCTGGAGTGTGAGGCCGGTCACGACCTATATATACACACCACTATATTCTCTCAACTAACCCTCCTACTGTTCTGGAGTGTGAGGCCGGTCACGACCTATCTATACCACTATATTCTCTCAACTAACCCTCCTACTATTCTGGAGTGTGAGGCCAGTCACAACCTATATATACACACACACCACTATATTTTCTCAACTAACCCTCCTACTATTCTGGAGTGTGAGGCCGGTCATGACCTATCTATACCACTATATTCTCTCAACTAACCCTCCTACTATTCTGGAGTGTGAGGCCAGTCACAACCTATATATACACACACCACTATATTCTCTCAACTAACCCTCCTACTGTTCTGGAGTGTGAGGCCGGTCACAACCTATATATACACACACCACTATATTCTCTCAACTAACCCTCCTACTGTTCTGGAGTGTGAGGCCAGTCACAACCTATATATATACACACCACTATATTCTCTCAACTAACCCTCCTACTGTTCTGGAGTGTGAGGCCGGTCACAACCTATATATACACACACCACTATATTCTCTCAACTAACCCTCCTACTGTTCTGGAGTGTGAGGCCAGTCACAACCTATATATACACACACCACTATATTCTCTCAACTAACCCTCCTACTGTTCTGGAGTGTGAGGCCGGTCACGACCTATATATACACACCACTATATTCTCTCAACTAACCCTCCTACTGTTCTGGAGTGTGAGGCCGGTCACAACCTATATATACACACACCACTATATTCTCTCAACTAACCCTCCTACTGTTCTGGAGTGTGAGGCCAGTCACAACCTATATATACACACACCACTATATTCTCTCAACTAACCCTCCTACTGTTCTGGAGTGTGAGGCCGGTCACGACCTATATATACACACCACTATATTCTCTCAACTAACCCTCCTACTGTTCTGGAGTGTGAGGCCGGTCACAACCTATATATACACACACCACTATATTCTCTCAACTAACCCTCCTACTGTTCTGGAGTGTGAGGCCAGTCACAACCTATATATACACACACCACTATATTCTCTCAACTAACCCTCCTACTGTTCTGGAGTGTGAGGCCGGTCACGACCTATATATACACACCACTATATTCTCTCAACTAACCCTCCTACTGTTCTGGAGTGTGAGGCCGGTCACAACCTATATATACACACACCACTATATTCTCTCAACTAACCCTCCTACTGTTCTGGAGTGTGAGGCCAGTCACAACCTATATATACACACACCACTATATTCTCTCAACTAACCCTCCTACTGTTCTGGAGTGTGAGGCCGGTCACAACCTATATATACACACCACTATATTCTCTCAACTAACCCTCCTACTGTTCTGGAGTGTGAGGCCGGTCACAACCTATATATACACACCACTATATTCTCTCAACTAACCCTCCTACTGTTCTGGAGTGTGAGGCCGGTCACGACCTATATATACACACCACTATATTCTCTCAACTAACCCTCCTACTGTTCTGGAGTGTGAGGCCGGTCACAACCTATATATACACACCACTATATTCTCTCAACTAACCCTCCTACTGTTCTGGAGTGTGAGGCCGGTCACGACCTATATATACACACCACTATATTCTCTCAACTAACCCTCCTACTGTTCTGGAGTGTGAGGCCGGTCACAACCTATATATACACACCACTATATTCTCTCAACTAACCCTCCTACTGTTCTGGAGTGTGAGGCCGGTCACGACCTATATATACACACCACTATATTCTCTCAACTAACCCTCCTACTGTTCTGGAGTGTGAGGCCGGTCACAACCTATATATACACACCACTATATTCTCTCAACTAACCCTCCTACTGTTCTGGAGTGTGAGGCCGGTCACGACCTATATATACACACCACTATATTCTCTCAACTAACCCTCCTACTGTTCTGGAGTGTGAGGCCGGTCATGACCTATCTATACCACTATATTCTCTCAACTAACCCTCCTACTGTTCTGGAGTGTGAGGCCGGTCACGACCTATCTATACCACTATATTCTCTCAACTAACCCTCCTACTATTCTGGAGTGTGAGGCCAGTCACAACCTATATATACACACACCACTATATTCTCTCAACTAACCCTCCTACTGTTCTGGAGTGTGAGGCCGGTCACAACCTATATATACACACACCACTATATTCTCTCAACTAACCCTCCTACTGTTCTGGAGTGTGAGGCCAGTCACAACCTATATATACACACACCACTATATTCTCTCAACTAACCCTCCTACTGTTCTGGAGTGTGAGGCCAGTCACAACCTATATATACACACACCACTATATTCTCTCAACTAACCCTCCTACTGTTCTGGAGTGTGAGGCCGGTCACGACCTATATATACACACCACTATATTCTCTCAACTAACCCTCCTACTGTTCTGGAGTGTGAGGCCGGTCACAATCTATATATACACACACCACTATATTCTCTCAACTAACCCTCCTACTGTTCTGGAGTGTGAGGCCAGTCACAACCTATATATATACACACCACTATATTCTCTCAACTAACCCTCCTACTGTTCTGGAGTGTGAGGCCGGTCACAACCTATATACACACACCACTATATTCTCTCAACTAACCCTCCTACTGTTCTGGAGTGTGAGGCCAGTCACAACCTATATATATACACACCACTATATTCTCTCAACTAACCCTCCTACTGTTCTGGAGTGTGAGGCCGGTCACAACCTATATACACACACCACTATATTCTCTCAACTAACCCTCCTACTGTTCTGGAGTGTGAGGCCAGTCACAACCTATATATATACACACCACTATATTCTCTCAACTAACCCTCCTACTGTTCTGGAGTGTGAGGCCAGTCACAACCTATATATATACACACCACTATATTCTCTCAACTAACCCTCCTACTGTTCTGGAGTGTGAGGCCGGTCACGACCTATATATACACACCACTATATTCTCTCAACTAACCCTCCTACTGTTCTGGAGTGTGAGGCCGGTCACAACCTATATATACACACCACTATATTCTCTCAACTAACCCTCCTACTGTTCTGGAGTGTGAGGCCGGTCACAACCTATATATATACACACCACTATATTCTCTCAACTAACCCTCCTACTGTTCTGGAGTGTGAGGCCAGTCACAACCTATATATATACACACCACTATATTCTCTCAACTAACCCTCCTACTGTTCTGGAGTGTGAGACCAGTCACAACCTATATATATACACACCACTATATTCTCTCAACTAACCCTCCTACTGTTCTGGAGTGTGAGGCCGGTCACGACCTATATATACACACCACTATATTCTCTCAACTAACCCTCCTACTGTTCTGGAGTGTGAGGCCGGTCACGACCTATATATACACACCACTATATTCTCTCAACTAACCCTCCTACTGTTCTGGAGTGTGAGGCCGGTCACGACCTATATATACACACCACTATATTCTCTCAACTAACCCTCCTACTGTTCTGGAGTGTGAGGCCGGTCATGACCTATCTATACCACTATATTCTCTCAACTAACCCTCCTACTGTTCTGGAGTGTGAGGCCGGTCACGACATATATATACACACACCACTATATTCTCTCAACTAACCCTCCTACTGTTCTGGAGTGTGAGGCCGGTCACGACCTATATATACACACCACTATATTCTCTCAACTAACCCTCCTACTGTTCTGGAGTGTGAGGCCGGTCACAACCTATATATACACACCACTATATTCTCTCAACTAACCCTCCTACTGTTCTGGAGTGTGAGGCCGGTCATGACCTATCTATACCACTATATTCTCTCAACTAACCCTCCTACTGTTCTGGAGTGTGAGGCCGGTCACGACCTATATATACACACACCACTATATTCTCTCAACTAACCCTCCTACTGTTCTGGAGTGTGAGGCCGGTCACGACCTATATATACACACACCACTATATTCTCTCAACTAACCCTCCTACTGTTCTGGAGTGTGAGACCAGTCACAACCTATATATATACACACCACTATATTCTCTCAACTAACCCTCCTACTGTTCTGGAGTGTGAGGCCAGTCACAACCTAAATATATACACACCACTATATTCTCTCAACTAACCCTCCTACTGTTCTGGAGTGTGAGGCCAGTCACAACCTATATATATACACACCACTATATTCTCTCAACTAACCCTCCTACTGTTCTGGAGTGTGAGGCCAGTCACAACCTATATATATACACACCACTATATTCTCTCAACTAACCCTCCTACTGTTCTGGAGTGTGAGGCCAGTCACAACCTATATATATACACACCACTATATTCTCTCAACTAACCCTCCTACTGTTCTGGAGTGTGAGGCCAGTCACAACCTATATATATACACACCACTATATTCTCTCAACTAACCCTCCTACTGTTCTGGAGTGTGAGGCCAGTCACAACCTATATATATACACACCACTATATTCTCTCAACTAACCCTCCTACTGTTCTGGAGTGTGAGGCCAGTCACAACCTATATATATACACACCACTATATTCTCTCAACTAACCCTCCTACTGTTCTGGAGTGTGAGACCAGTCACAACCTATATATATACACACCACTATATTCTCTCAACTAACCCTCCTACTGTTCTGGAGTGTGAGACCAGTCACAACCTATATATATACACACCACTATATTCTCTCAACTAACCCTCCTACTGTTCTGGAGTGTGAGGCCAGTCACAACCTATATATATACACACCACTATATTCTCTCAACTAACCCTCCTACTGTTCTGGAGTGTGAGGCCAGTCACAACCTATATATATACACACCACTATATTCTCTCAACTAACCCTCCTACTGTTCTGGAGTGTGAGACCAGTCACAACCTATATATACACACACCACTATATTCTCTCAACTAACCCTCCTACTGTTCTGGAGTGTGAGGCCAGTCACAACCTATATATATACACACCACTATATTCTCTCAACTAACCCTCCTACTGTTCTGGAGTGTGAGGCCAGTCACAACCTATATATATACACACCACTATATTCTCTCAACTAACCCTCCTACTGTTCTGGAGTGTGAGACCAGTCACAACCTATATATATACACACCACTATATTCTCTCAACTAACCCTCCTACTGTTCTGGAGTGTGAGACCAGTCACAACCTATATATACACACACCACTATATTCTCTCAACTAACCCTCCTACTGTTCTGGAGTGTGAGGCCAGTCACAACCTATATATATACACACCACTATATTCTCTCAACTAACCCTCCTACTGTTCTGGAGTGTGAGGCCAGTCACAACCTATATATATACACACCACTATATTCTCTCAACTAACCCTCCTACTGTTCTGGAGTGTGAGACCAGTCACAACCTATATATATATACACACCACTATATTCTCTCAACTAACCCTCCTACTGTTCTGGAGTGTGAGGCCAGTCACAAGCTATATATATACACACCACTATATTCTCTCAACTAACCCTCCTACTGTTCTGGAGTGTGAGGCCAGTCACAACCTATATATATACACACCACTATATTCTCTCAACTAACCCTCCTACTGTTCTGGAGTGTGAGGCCAGTCACAACCTATATATATACACACCACTATATTCTCTCAACTAACCCTCCTACTGTTCTGGAGTGTGAGACCAGTCACAACCTATATATATACACACCACTATATTCTCTCAACTAACCCTCCTACTGTTCTGGAGTGTGAGGCCAGTCACAACCTATATATATACACACCACTATATTCTCTCAACTAACCCTCCTACTGTTCTGGAGTGTGAGGCCAGTCACAACCTATATATATACACACTACTATATTCTCTCAACTAACCCTCCTACTGTTCTGGAGTGTGAGGCCAGTCACAACCTATATATATACACACACCACTATATTCTCTCAACTAACCCTCCTACTGTTCTGGAGTGTGAGGCCGGTCACGACCTATATATACACACCACTATATTCTCTCAACTAACCCTCCTACTGTTCTGGAGTGTGAGGCCGGTCACAACCTATATATACACACACCACTATATTCTCTCAACTAACCCTCCTACTGTTCTGGAGTGTGAGGCCAGTCACAACCTATATATATACACACACCACTATATTCTCTCAACTAACCCTCCTACTGTTCTGGAGTGTGAGGCCGGTCACGACCTATATATACACACCACTATATTCTCTCAACTAACCCTCCTACTGTTCTGGAGTGTGAGGCCGGTCACGACCTATCTATACCACTATATTCTCTCAACTAACCCTCCTACTATTCTGGAGTGTGAGGCCAGTCACAACCTATATATACACACACACCACTATATTTTCTCAACTAACCCTCCTACTATTCTGGAGTGTGAGGCCGGTCATGACCTATCTATACCACTATATTCTCTCAACTAACCCTCCTACTGTTCTGGAGTGTGAGGCCGGTCACGACCTATATATACACACCACTATATTCTCTCAACTAACCCTCCTACTGTTCTGGAGTGTGAGGCCGGTCACGACCTATATATACACACCACTATATTCTCTCAACTAACCCTCCTACTGTTCTGGAGTGTGAGGCCAGTCACAACCTATATATACACACCACTATATTCTCTCAACTAACCCTCCTACTATTCTGGAGTGTGAGGCCGGTCATGACCTATCTATACCACTATATTCTCTCAACTAACCCTCCTACTATTCTGGAGTGTGAGGCCAGTCACAACCTATATATACACACACACCACTATATTTTCTCAACTAACCCTCCTACTATTCTGGAGTGTGAGGCCGGTCATGACCTATCTATACCACTATATTCTCTCAACTAACCCTCCTACTATTCTGGAGTGTGAGGCCAGTCACAACCTATATATACACACACCACTATATTCTCTCAACTAACCCTCCTACTGTTCTGGAGTGTGAGGCCAGTCACAACCTATATATACACACACCACTATATTCTCTCAACTAACCCTCCTACTGTTCTGGAGTGTGAGGCCAGTCACAACCTATATATACACACACCACTATATTTTCTCAACTAACCCTCCTACTATTCTGGAGTGTGAGGCCGGTCATGACCTATCTATACCACTATATTCTCTCAACTAACCCTCCTACTATTCTGGAGTGTGAGGCCAGTCACAACCTATATATACACACACACCACTATATTTTCTCAACTAACCCTCCTACTATTCTGGAGTGTGAGGCCGGTCATGACCTATCTATACCACTATATTCTCTCAACTAACCCTCCTACTGTTCTGGAGTGTGAGGCCGGTCACGACCTATATATACACACCACTATATTCTCTCAACTAACCCTCCTACTGTTCTGGAGTGTGAGGCCGGTCACGACCTATATATACACACCACTATATTCTCTCAACTAACCCTCCTACTGTTCTGGAGTGTGAGGCCAGTCACAACCTATATATACACACCACTATATTCTCTCAACTAACCCTCCTACTATTCTGGAGTGTGAGGCCGGTCATGACCTATCTATACCACTATATTCTCTCAACTAACCCTCCTACTATTCTGGAGTGTGAGGCCAGTCACAACCTATATATACACACACACCACTATATTTTCTCAACTAACCCTCCTACTATTCTGGAGTGTGAGGCCGGTCATGACCTATCTATACCACTATATTCTCTCAACTAACCCTCCTACTATTCTGGAGTGTGAGGCCAGTCACAACCTATATATACACACACCACTATATTCTCTCAACTAACCCTCCTACTGTTCTGGAGTGTGAGGCCAGTCACAACCTATATATACACACACCACTATATTCTCTCAACTAACCCTCCTACTGTTCTGGAGTGTGAGGCCAGTCACAACCTATATATACACACACCACTATATTTTCTCAACTAACCCTCCTACTATTCTGGAGTGTGAGGCCGGTCATGACCTATCTATACCACTATATTCTCTCAACTAACCCTCCTACTATTCTGGAGTGTGAGGCCAGTCACAACCTATATATACACACACCACTATATTCTCTCAACTAACCCTCCTACTGTTCTGGAGTGTGAGGCCGGTCACGACCTATCTATACCACTATATTCTCTCAACTAACCCTCCTACTGTTCTGGAGTGTGAGGCCAGTCACAACCTATATATACACACACCACTATATTCTCTCAACTAACCCTCCTACTGTTCTGGAGTGTGAGGCCGGTCACGACCTATCTATACCACTATATTCTCTCAACTAACCCTCCTACTATTCTGGAGTGTGAGGCCAGTCACAACCTATATATACACACACCACTATATTCTCTCAACTAACCCTCCTACTGTTCTGGAGTGTGAGGCCAGTCACAACCTATATATACACACACCACTATATTCTCTCAACTAACCCTCCTACTGTTCTGGAGTGTGAGGCCGGTCACGACCTATCTATACCACTATATTCTCTCAACTAACCCACAATTTATAATAAAATAATTCCCTACAAACCTCACTACTCCCGTTATCCCCACATAAAATACCACCTACTCCCCATTTCTATCCAACCTCTCTGAACCTGTCAAACAACCTCTCCCTTTCAACATCACACGTACCATACAGCCATTACACATTCCAGTATCATGCTTCCCTATCAATTTCAAAGAGGGATTAAATCTCATATGCCCTAATCTGATCCTACACAACATAACTCTATCCCTTCTGTTCCCATTATAACACTATCTCCCGTACAGATTTCCTTGTACTATAAAAACTTTCATCCCATTGTCTCTGCCAGCAATCTAACCCATTTTTCAAATCAATGTTTTAATTCTCTCAACCCAAATGCACCTGTATATAAATAATATTATTTTCACTGCTTTTTTTGGCTATTATATCTACTATATAATTTCCATTAACTCCTTTATGAGCTGGAATCCAACAGAACTTAATTTCAATACCATTTCTTTGTAAGCCCAACAGCAGCATTATTTCTACCCATAAATCCTCATGTTCTGACTTTCAAAACAAAATCTAATTATGTCTTATACACATTTAGCACATGTTATTGCAGGTATAGCGAAATGCTTTCCAGATATTAAACTAAACAAAACTGATGCAGTCTGAACATATTGCTATTCTTCTTGGTTGCACCTCCTCTATCCATTGCAATCCAACAACTAATGCAACCATTTGTTGAATCGACAGATAAATAATTTGTTAGTCTCTTGCATAGATTAACATCGAACTCAGGATTAAATGCACCTGCTGCAGTCTTCCCATTCATGGGATCCTTTGAACCATCTGTATGCACTGCAAGACAAGAATAAAACTTATTAGTAATATATTGATCCACTATTGTTGCTAGATGATCTTCACACCACTTTCTTTTCCTCCATCAGGCTAAAATCGACATGTGGTATTTCCTATTTCCACAGATGGCCCTATAAAAAAGGTCCCGGAGTCCATCTTTATAAACCCCTCTCTTGACATTTCATATTCCCAGCAGTCTTCCAATACTGTCAGTGTAGGATGAGCTACCGTACTAACCTTCAGTCTTGCCCAGTACGCCAGGGCTAGCTTAACTCATCTAAGGGACAGTGGCATTTCCCCAGTGTCTACTTGTAAAGCCCCAACCAGTGTAGTTTTAAATGCACACTCACATATCCGGAGTGCCCTCGCTTGCATCCTATCAAGGGGGGAAAAAAACAATATAAAAGCCACAGGACCATAAACAAAGCACCCATAATCTAATGACAATCGCATCAAAGTACAATAAATATTCAGGAAAGATTGCCTATCTGCCCCCTCTGACATGCACTGTCAACTGTGGGACCTTATATAGACAGGTGTGTTTCTAAATCATGTCTGAACAATTGAATTGGCCACAGGTGGACTCCAATCAAGTTGAAGCAACATCAAGAATGATCAAAGGAAATTGGATGCACCTTGTAACGGTTTTGACTTGAGGTTAATGTTTATAGGGGTGCCAGGTAGGTTGTGCCTACCAGATAAATATTGGTTTCTCTTTTTGGTTTGGGAGGGAATGAGTCCCATCTGGTCCGTCAAGTCTATAACAATACAAAGGACTCAGGTAAAAGTCAGGATGGACATACACTTTTCATAAACCCTTAAAACACTGGAAATAACTTAAACTGTATTATTTTGCGTGAGTTGTAATACCAACATATCACACACACACACACACACACACACACACACACACACACACACACACACAAAAAAAAAATTATGAGTTCTGGTTCCTCCAGAAAAGTCCTCTACCTCGGGCCTAAAAGAGCCCAGCCCGGTAAAGGAGTTCAGGGAAGTCAAGTGACCTTAGTCACGCAATGTTTGTCCGTTCATACAAGTGTAGCGTAAACCCAGTATCAATCATACAATCAAAATAACAATTATTTTACAACACCTATAAAAGGTATCAAATCTTAAGTCCTCAACGACAACGAACTACATAAATCATCACGGAATACATCACACCAAAACAAATGAAATACCGTATACAAAAAGGTTGTAGTCAGTCAGACAATCCAATCCGCCAACAGATCCCCAGCGGAGAAAGGCCACGAAGAACAACGGAGAGGTGTAGTCCAACAGAAGCAAAGAGAGATCCGATCCTGGTTAAACTTGCTAATAGGCTACAAAAGCACACTTTTAAAGGCAACAAAAACAAACGGAAACGTAACTGAGGGTTGAACACATCCTCGTTCGTGTCTCGATCACAATTCCACTTTTGCGCAGCTGAGGCTGGCAATTTAATGAGTAATTAAAGCGGAAGCACCCTATTGGAAGGAGAAGCACTGAGACGGTTCAGACAAATTCAGGGCTGTCACAACCTGAGCTAAAGAATGTGATTATGTCAATGACATTTCTGTATTTCATTATCAATACATTTCTAAAAATGTTTTCACTTTGTCATTATGGGGTATTGTGTGTAGATGGGTGTGAAAAAAATGAATCAATTTTGAGTACAGGCTGTAACACAACAAAATGTGTAATAAGTCCAGGGGTATGAATACTTTCTGAAGGCACTGTATTTTATAGAAATAAAGCCAGTAGATTGAGAGAACGACATGTTTTAATGCACCTCTTGTACTGTCTGAAACACTCTCCCTACACAGGGGACAACTGCCATGTTGTCAGGAGGATTTTCATCAGGTAGTTATTATGGTTTTAATTACACAGGCATCACTTTTGACTGGGATCCACAGAAGAGGAAGCCAGAGTGGTAGCAGGATCCGAAACAGGAACTTGCGTGGTAACAGGAGGTGGTAAGGAGAGCAGCAGCCTGTTGACCTCTTGTGAATGTTCTCAGACCTTCTAGGGGACTTCATCCATTTGAAGCATTAAGCAGCAATCAAATCAAATCAATTTTATTTTTGTGACACGCTTTGTAAGCAACAGGTGTAGACTAACAGTGAAACATAATTGCATTGTCTTACCCAGAGTGACTTACAGTCAGTGGATTCAAAACAGGTAAAACAACCACTGCATGTAAAAACTTTCTTCAATAAAGCGGCTGAGTGAAACATGTATCACAAACAAGGTCTACAGTCAGTATTTTCTACACTAAAGTATTCTGTGCATTGTCATTATATGTCCTCCCAAACTTCCAGTCTATGCAAAGCCTCTGCCAGCCTTCTCTTCCATGTGAAATTTCATGCCAGGTTGACTGTCACAATCGTCGTCAGGGAAATGACCGGACCAAGGTGCAGCGTGGTGAGCGTACATTTATTTTTATTAAGAATGTCTCCAACAAAAAACGACCATAAAGGGCTATACAGGCCACTAACAAAGACAACTATCCACAACTAATGAGGCAAAAGAGGCTGCCTAAGTATGATTCCCAATCAGAGACAATGATAGACAGCTGTCCCTGATTGAGAACCATACCCGGCCAAAACATAGAAACAGAAAACATAGAAATAAAGAAACTAGAATGCCCACCCTAGTCACACCCTTGCCTAACCAAAATAGAGAATAAAAGCCTAGCACCCAGGGTGTGACATACTGGGTCACGCCCTAGACTGGGTGCTAGTGCTGAAATACATGTCATAAAGATGGCAATGATGTGGGTTTTCTCATGTGGATCTTCATGTGTAGTTTCCGGTGATAATTCTGCTTGAATCCTTGGCCACAATACTGCCCTTATTTGGTTCCACTCCTGTATGAGTCCTGATGTGGACTGTCAGATCAGGGTTTCTGCTGAAACATTTGCCACAAACAGGGCAGCGATGTGGTTTCTCCCCAGAGTGGCTCTTCATATGCACAGCCAGGTTTCCACTCTGACTGAATCCTTTGCCACAATGATGACAGCGAAACGGCTTCTCCCCTGTATGACTCCTCAAATGCCTTTTCAGGAAAGCATCCCAAGCAAAATATTTACCGCAAACATGACAACACTTTGCTCCGATGTGAGTTTGTAGGTGATCCATCATATTTTCTGTGGACTGACAGAATTTTCCACACACACCACAAAGATGTTCTTTATCCTGTGTGTGCATTTGAACATGATTTAATAAAGACGCCATGGAGTCAAATTGCTTTCCACATACCTTACAACTAGGAGCAGCATCCCAGCTTACACTGGGTCTCGAGTGTGATTTTAGATGGTTCAATTTCCTGTCCTTAACACTATGAGAACTTTGTCCTTTTACGGTCTTTGTTCTCTTTGATTTGAGTGGCTTTAACATTAGACCCGACAGAGGTCCTCCACAGTTCATCCTGTCAATATGTCCTCTGTTTTCACTCTGAGCTGCAGAACACTCTGTATCTACTGCAGAGAAGGGCTGAGGCTCTCTGGTTGGTTCTGATACACCATAGTCTTCTACATAAGATTCTGTTTTGATCTGTTCAGTTGAGGTGCTGGGTAGAGAGTATCTCTCTCCATGTGAGGACTGAGTTGGGTCCTGATAATAGCCACTTGATACACAGCCGTAAGAATTGATAAACTCATTGAAATGATTCTCATCCTCCTGACTGGTCCTTGGTTCATCCCGTTCCTCTTTCATCCGTGTGGGTTCTGGGTCCTTCTGCCCCAGACTGGGGCTCCACTCCTGCTGCTCAGGGGAAACCACCTCATCAGACACGGTGACAGGGAGCTGCTGGAGGTCTGGAGAGAAGGATGAAATAGAAAACTCAAGAGCTGACTTGACATACGCAGCTAACAACAAATGTTCCCACAACTTTATTTGAATATTTCCTTAAGCGTCTCATTCGGTCATTAACTAACGTTTTCATAGGAATGTTCCCGGGATGTACAAGGCATGTTTCCAAGAGACCATTCCCTTAATGTCAAATAGAAAGTCATATAAATGTCATAGACATGTTTCATGGGAATGTTACAAGAACATTCATGTCTCCAGTTTTTGCTGGTTAGGAGAATATTCCATCAACATCCCACCAAACATACACAGACCATGGTTGCCATGTTCTCAGAACATGAAATATTAATGCTCGAGACATGTTTAATAGGAACGTTGCAAAAACATGTGTCCACAAAATAAAATGTTTTACACATCACATCTTGTTACTGTTGCCAAGCCAATTAAGGCCCTGATTGGTGAACTACTGATTGATTGACAACTCTTTGGCAGTTGGCAAGGTTAGGGATACTCACACACACACAATGCTTTTAAAATACTGTGTTTTCAACTTCCATATTTGACATACATGATTATATTGTGCATGTTCAATTAATCAGTAATTATTATTCAACATGTCCACACCTGGGATTTGAACTCTCAACCCCTTAATTCACGGTACTCCAATCTTCCTGCTACGCCATCATGTCTGTGTAAAGTAGGCTGTCAGTTAATCTGATTAGTCTCTTAACTTTGATTTTTTATTTACTTTTTCCAGCAATTTAAGGGCTTTCTCTATAGTTGTCTAATATTGATGGGTCATATTAACCTGTTTTAATGATACTTCTGAATCACTATGATCAATACAATATTTTATTGGGTGTACTTTTAACAGAGATTTACTTCAAACACTGGTGTGTTGTAACTGTTGCCAAATAATGACTAACATATTGCTAAGAATGTGAGAGTAGGTTGCCTCTTCCTGCGGGCCTCAAACCAAGACCACTAGCACCAATGAGGAACAACCTAACGACTGTCCCAATGAGGGTTATTTCTAGGGCAGGGCTCTCCAACCCTGTTCCTGGAGAGCTACCCTCCTGTAGGTTCACTCCAACCCCAGTTCTCACCAGCCTGATTCAGTGTATCCACCAGCCAATTAGGATAAGTCGGTATGCTAGATTAGGGTTAGAGTGAAAACCTACAGGATGGTAGCTCTCCAGGAGGAGTTGGACAGCCATGCTCTAGGGCATGTGCTCATTGGGAAAGGGAGATACCTAGTCAGTTGTACAACTTAATGCATTCAACTGAAATGTGTCTTCCGCATTTAACCCAACTCCTCGGAATCAGAGAGGTTTGGTGGGGGGGCTGCCTTAATCGACATCCACGTCTTCGGTGCCCGAGGAACAGTGGGTTAACTGCATTGCTCAGGGGCAGAGCCACCGATTTTTACCTTGTCAGCTGGGGATTCGATCCAGCAACCTTTTGGTTACTGGCCCAACACAAACCAATAGTTAGGCCCTGTCAAGAAGAAACCCCAACCCTCCTCCCTAGACACTTGTGTAGACCTGAAACAACGTGATATGTGTAAGCAATAGGGTGAATTAACTTTTAAGTAACTCTCAGTTCTGTTAAAAGTACACTCAAGAAAAACATATTGATCCTAGTGATTGAGGAGTATCGTTAAAACAGGTTAATATGCCACACAAACATTACATAACAATATCGAAAGCCATTCAATTGTTGAAATAAGTCAATCAAATCAATGAGAGAATAGTCCAATTAACTGATAACTGACACAGGCATGGTGGTGTAGCAGGAAGATCTGATTGCCGTGAATCAAGAGGTTGTGAATTCAAATTCCAGGTGAGGAAATGTTGCATAATAATTGCTGTATAAATCAACATGCACAATGTAATGATGTGCATCAAATGTGGTAGTTGAAAACAGTGTTTTAAAAGCACTGTGGGTGTGTGAGTAACCCTAGCTTTGCCAACAGACAAAGAGCTGTGAATGGATTACCAATCAGGGCCTTGATGGGCTTGGCAACAGAAACGTGATGTGCAATGATTTTTGGGGGGAGAACGTTTCTTTCTGGACAAATCAAGCGACTGCTGACAACTGATACACAGAAATGCTATTGCAATGTTCCCATGAAACGTGTCTCGAACACGAATATCTTACATTCCGAGAACTTGGCAACCATGTCCCGTGTATAATTTGTGGGACTTTGTTAGAATATTCCCCGAACCCTCAGAAAACCGGACACATAAATGTTTTTGCAACGTCCCATATAGCGCGTCTAGAACATGAATGTTATATATTCTGATAACATTGTAGCCACGTTCTTGATAAGATCTGTGTGACATTAAAAAGGGAATGTTCTAACTTTAACATCAAAACATGTTAACGGGTTCTCAAAATGGTTTTTGCTAACATAGATATGTTTCCATAACTAACGGAAAACTGGACAAACAAACGTGGGACGATTACGGGTAACATCAAAATATATATAAATCCTCACCCTAGAATTGTTAGCCGGGTTTAAGATTGAGTAATCTTTTTACAGACATTGGAACTATCTACACTCAACATTTGATTACATTGATAGCTTATCGTGTCTCATATTAAACGAATGTTGAAAATACAAACACACCTTGTCTATGTAACTTGTTATCTGGCTTAGTAAGGATATCAAGCGTGATCAGTAGACGCCTGTTCTCCTCCTTTGTGCGAGAAACCTCTTCCTGGTACTCTGCTATCGTTTCTTCAACGACACCAAATATCTCATCAGCTGCCGCTATCAATTTCTGGTTTAGAAACACTCTCAATAACTCTATTTTAGACATTTGTACAGAAGGAACGTTTGCTAGATAGCTACTAAGTCGAAAAAATAAAGAGCACTGATGCTAAGCCAGAGGGTTTCACTCTCCCCTAACTGTCCGAAACTAGGCCAACGCGTTTATATGGGCTTATTTTTGACCCAAGGTTGTCGCCTACCTTCCCACTGTAAGGGCGGAGACATGAGCATCTCTTCATTATGTAGTCTTTGTGCGTGCACGACATAATACATTTTTCTCTATCGCCACCTGCTGGAGCGGAAAGCGCAGTTCGTGAAGCTCCTGCAGTTTGCACCAGAGTTGATTCTAATTTTAAGGACACCGATTAATGGGCAAAATGAATTATTCTCTTGTCATTGATTAAGTATTTCCCAATATATTCTCCAGTGTCTGTATATTGTTATTCTAGCCCAGCACATAGACCTACATGTAGTAGACTGCAGAGCTGGTGGCACTGCTACAGCACTACTGGTGCAAATCTGAAGTTTAGATCAATCATTGCCTCCCTAGATCACTAAAGTGTACCAAAAATATAATACACTATACTGCTATCACTAATCCAACATTCTCATGTCTGCAATTAATTAAAGGAAGAGGAGAGGAGTGATGCATTTCAGAGGAATAAAGAACTCAGAGAACTACATGTTTAATGCACTTCTTGTATTGTCTGAAAGACTCTCTCTACACAGGGGACAACTGCCATGTTGTCAGGAG
Source organism: Oncorhynchus keta (assembly GCF_023373465.1). Taxonomy (NCBI): domain Eukaryota; kingdom Metazoa; phylum Chordata; class Actinopteri; order Salmoniformes; family Salmonidae; genus Oncorhynchus; species Oncorhynchus keta. The sequence continues at coordinate 75,277,240 of NC_068454.1, read as the reverse complement.
GATTTTCATCAGGTTGTTATTTGCGTTTCTCCCTCTTGTGAATGTTCTCAGACCTTCTAGGGGATTTCATCCATTTGAATAACACAAGTATATGGCTTCTCTCCTGTGTTTAAATGGACTGTTGGAGTACCGTTCTTGCATTTACATTTTGGTCATGTGGTTGACACTCTTACCCAGAGCAACTTACAGTCAGTGGATTCAAAACAGGTAAAACAACCACATATTAACAGTCACTGCATGTAAAAACTTTCCTCAATAAAGCGGCTGAGTGAAACATGTATCACAAACAAGGTCTACAGTCAGTATTTTCTACACTAAAGTATTCTGTGCATTGTCATTATATGTCCTCCCAAACGTCCAGTCTATGCAAAGCCTCTGCCAGTTACTGCAGTGAAGTCTTCTCTTCCATGTGAAATCTCATGCCAGGTTGACTGGGTGCTAGTGCTGAAATACATGTCACAAAGATGGCAATGATGTGGGTTTTCCCATGTGGATCTTCATGTGTAGTTTCAGGTGATAATTCTGCTTGAATCCTTGGCCACAATACTGCCCTTATTTGGTTCCACTCCTGTATGAGTCCTGATGTGGACTGTCAGATCAGGGTTTCTGCTGAAACATTTGCCACAAACAGGGCAGCGATGTGGTTTCTCCCCAGAGTGGCTCTTCATATGCACAGCCAGGTTTCCACTCTGACTGAATCCTTTGCCACAATCCTGGCATTGATGTGGTTTCTCCCCTGTGTGGCTCCTCATATGTAAGTTTAGGTGTCCACGCTGAGTAAATCCTTTGCCACAATCTTGACAGTGAAACGGCTTCTCCCCTGTATGACTCCTCAAATGCCTTTTCAGGAAAGTATCCCAAGCAAAATATTTACCACAAATATGACAACACTTCGCTCCAATGTGAGTTTGTAGGTGATCCATCATACTTTCTGTGGACTGACAGAATTTTCCACACACACCACAAAGATGTTCTTTATCCTGTGTGTGCGATTGCACATGATTTAATAAAGACGCCATGGAGTCAAATTGCTTTCCACATACCTTACAACTAGGAGCAGCATCCCAGCTTACACTGGGTCTCGAGTGTGATTTTAGATGGTTCAATTTCCTGTCCTTAACACTATGAGAACTTTGTCCTTTTACGGTCTTTGTTCTCTTTGATTTGAGTGGCTTTAACATTAGACCTGATAGAGGTCCTCCACACTCCATCCTGTCAATATGTCCTCTGTTTTCACTCTGAGCTGCAGAACACTCTGTATCTACTGCAGAGAAGGGCTGAGGCTCTCTGGTTGGTTCTGATACACCATAGTCTTCTACATAAGGTTCTGTTTTGATCTGTTCAGTTGAGGTGCTGGGTAGAGAGTATCTCTCTCCATGTGAGGACTGAGTTGGGTCCTGATAATAGCCACTTGATACACAGCCGTAAGAATTGATAAACTCATTGAAATGATTCTCATCCTCCTGACTGGTCCTTGGTTCATCCCGTTCCTCTTTCATCCGTGTGGGTTCTGGGTCCTTCTGCCCCAGACTGGGGATCCACTCCTGCTGCTCAGGGGAAACCACCTCATCAGACACGGTGACAGGGAGCTGCTGGAGGTCTGGAGAGAAGGATGAAATAGATAACTCATGAGCTGACTTGACGTAGTTAGCGAGGCTTACAATAATAATCTTATTACAGACACTGGTTTTGTAACTAGCTAGCTAAACTCTCAAAAAGTAAATACACATTGATAGCTTAACATGTCTCATATTAAACGAATGTTGAAAAAACAAACACACACCTGCTCGTCTATGTAACTTGATCTGTGGCTTAGAACGAATATCCAGCATGCTCCGTAGACGCCTGTTCTCCTCCTTTGTGTGAGAAACCTCTTCCTGGTACTCTGTTATCGTTTCTTCAACGACACCAAATATCTCCTCAGCTGCCGCTATCAATTTCTGGTTGAGAAACACTCTCAAGTACTCTATTTTAGACATGTTTTTATAAGGAACGTTGTCTAACTAGCTAAGTTAGCCAGCTAGCTACCAACGTAAACTAAGTCAAGACAAAGAGCGCTGTCAGTCTCTGCATGTACGGTATAATACGTGTTGCACTTTTCGCCCCCTGCTGGAGCGGAAGACGCGGGTCGTGGCGTTCCTGCAGGTGGCGCCAGAGTCTGCTGCTTTTGAGAAGAGGACATTGATTACTGATTACTGGGCAAAATGAATTCATATCTCGTCCTTCATACTACTAATTACTGATCAGATTGAATAAGTATTTCCCAATGTATTCTCCAGTGTCTGTATATTTTTATATATTTCCTAGAAATAAAGAATGACAGATTTAGGGAATAAAATGTTTTAATGCACTTCTTGTATTGTCTGAAAGACTCTACACGGTGTCATGAGTTTTTTTTTCAGGGTTGTCATTATGTTTTCTCCCTCTTGTGAATGTTCTTCTCATATCTTCTAGGGGAGTTCATCCATTTTAAGCATTTAGCAGCAATCATTGGCTTATGTATGCTTTTTATAAAACAATGACACGGTTTCTCTCCTGTGTCAATTTAATTTCTTGCATTTACATTTGGGTCATTTAGTTGACACTCTTACCCAGAGCAACTTACAGTCAGTACATTCAAAACAGGTAAAACAACCAAATATTAACAGTCACTGCATGTAAAAACTTTCCTCAATAAAGCGGCTGAGTGAAACATGTATCACAAACAAGGTCTACAGTCAGTATTTTCTACACTAAAGTATTCTGTGCATTGTCATTAAATGTCCTCCCAAACATCCAGTCTATGCAAAGCCTCTGCCAGTCACTGCAGTGAAGTCTTCTCTTCCATGTGAAATCTCATGCCAGGTTGACTGGGTGCTAGTGCTGAAATACATGTCACAAAGATGGCAATGATGTGGGTTTTCCCATGTGGATCTTCATGTGTAGTTTCCGGTGATAATTCTGTTTGAATCCTTGGCCACAATACTGGCACTTATATGGTTTCACCCCTGTATGAGTCCTCATGTGGACTGTCAGATCAGGGTTTCTTATGAAACATTTTCCGCATAAACGACAGCAAAATGGCCTCTCCCCTGTGTGAATCTTCATGTGTGTGTTCATATAAGATTTACTGCTGAAACATTTCCCACAAACAGGGCAGCAATGCGGTTTCTCCCCAGAGTGGCTCTTCATATGTACAGCCAGGTTTCCACTCTGACTGAATCCTTTGCCACAAAACTGGCAGCGGTACGGTCTCTCCCCTGTATGAATCCTCTTGTGTGCTGTGAGATCTGGATTTTTTCTGAAACACTTGCCACAATCAGGACAGCGAAACGATTTCTCCCCTGGGTGAACCTTCATATGATCATTCAGCTCAGCACTCCCAGGGAAAAATGTACCACAAACATGACAAACTCTAGCTCCAACGTGGGTTTCTAGATGATCTAACATGCTTTCTGTGGACTCTAAGTGTATTCCACACACACCACATAGACATTCTTTGTCCTGTGCATGCTTTCTTGCATGATTCACTAAAGAAGCTAAGTAGGAGAAATACATTCCACAAAATTTACAGTGGATATAGGCACTTTGTTTTCTTACTGTCTGTGATCTCTTTGATTTCAGTGGCTTTGAACCTGACAGAGGTCTACTCTCTACCCCTTTGACACATTTCATGTTTTTACTCTGAGCTGCAGAAGACTCTGTATCTTCTGTAAAGAGGGGCTGAGACTCACGGGATGGTTCTGATACTCCATTGTCTTCTGCATTAAGTTCTGGTTTGATCTGTATCATGTTCTGTTCAGTGGAGGTGCTGGTTAGAGAGTAGCTGCTCTGTTCAGTTAAGGTGCTGTGTAGAGAGTAGTTCCTCTGTGCAGTTAAGGTGCTGTGTAGAGAGTAGTTCCTCTGTGCAGTCGAGGTGCTGGGAAGACAGTACGTCTCTTCATAGTCTTCACTTTGGGTTTCATAAAGAAGTGAGGACTGAGTCAGGTCCTGGTGGTTGGAGTCATTTTTCAAAGATGACTCAAGTTCCTCCGGTTCCTCTTTTATCTGTATGTAATGTGGGTCTTCCTGCCCCAGCCTGGGGCTCCACTCCTGCTCACAGTGTTGCTGTTCAGGGAGAACCTCCTGTTCAGATACAGGGTGAGTGGGCTGTTGGATATCTGGAGGGAAGGATAGAGAATTAAATAAAACATCTAAAACGTTAACATGAATAGTATTCTAGTTAGATAGCTAGCTATTTCGATAGATACTAACATAGCTACATTGTCACTGGTTTTGGTTGATACATCATGACATTGACCACTTGACACATGCAAAGAATGTTTAAAATATAACAGCTTGCAGCCTCAGTCACACACCTATTCTGTGTAATAGTATATCTGGTTTAATAACTACATCGAGCATGCTACGCAGACGGCTGTTCTCTTCCTGGTACCCTGCTATCGTTTCTTCAACGACGCCAAATATCTCCTCAGCTGCCATTGTCAATCTCTGGCTGAGAAACACTCTCAATAACTCTATTTTGGACATTTTTAGAGGAGAAACGTTGTGTCAGCTTGCTAGCGGATAATCACAGGTACATTTACAACAACATAGCGTAGACACCGTATGCGTTAAACAAAGGAGGACGTTCCTTTGAGCACAGCGGCAAACACATTTTGCACTATCGCCACCTGCTGGAACGGAATGCGACTTCGGTCTTTCAAATTCTTGTATTTTTTTTCTCGTCCAAAAAGCTTATATGGGAAGGGGAAACAGTCAGTTGTATGGGGTCAATTTCACGCCAAATGTATTGATTCTAAATAAAAATAAAACATGAACATTTAAAATAAAGTTGAGAATGTAAGCATTATACTTTCGAGAACGGGTGAAATAGTGGATGTTGAAATCAAAAACCAAACAATTGAAAGCAAAATGTATAGAATTATAAACACAAATAAGACATCGAAAGCAAAACCCCAAAACTTGTAGGTGTAGTAACTGATTCGCCAAACACCTGCACCGAAAGTTGTCCAACAGGTAAACCTGTCTGTCGTGTTCATCGATTCGGTTAAAACGAACCGTCGCTCCAAAACTAGCGGACCAATGGAGACTCATTGTCTAGGCCTCCCTCTAAACCACGCCATTCAGGGAAAAATAATGCCAAAACTCGCAATCGAAAAGACTGGCAGTGAAAGCAAAGAAACAGACATCGAAAGCAAATATACGAGTAGCGTAACCAAAAGGTAGGCAAGAGCGTAGGCAAAATGGATTCAATAGGGTTGGTTGCTGGGAAAGTTGAACCGAAAACAATTTTTTCATTCTTTTTCAAATATATATATTTTTTAATAATTTGTCATAGAGTTTTGCTCTCGCTTAAACATTATTTGCTTACACGTTTTTGGGTTTTGCTTTTGATGTTTATGTTTTTAAACAATTCTATACATTTTGCTTTCAATTGTTTGGTTTTTGATTTCACCCGTCCTCGAAAATATCATGTCAAATTCTCAACTTTATTTTTCATGTTCACGATTTATTTTATTTTAAATTCAATACATATGGCGTGAAATTGACCCTATACAGTTGCACATTTGAATGCATTGAACCGAAATGTGTCTTCCCCATTTAACCCAACCCCTCTGAATAAGAGAGGTGCGAGGGGCTGCCTTAATCGAGAGACACGTCATCGACACCCGGCCCTTACGAAAAGAGATTGCAGTCAGAGTGCAGTATACTGCAAATACTGCCTCCACAATAACAGCTTTTTTTTTTTTTTACTGCAGAAATTTTGCCTGTAATTGCAGTTAGAGTTCTGTATAACTACAGTCCAACTGCAGTTATTCTGCATCCAAAATACAACAGTGAATTGCAGTTACTGCACTTTCAAAACTGCAATAATTTTTTGTAAGTGGGGAGCAGTTGTTGGGGGTTAATTGCCCTTCTCAAGGGCAGAACAGCATATTTTTCCACCTTTTCGGCTCAAGGATTCAAACCAGCAAACTTTTGGGTACTGGACCAACTGCTTAACAGCTAGGCTACCTTGTTTTTTCAATCAATGAGCTGTATAATGCTTCTTATTTTAATAGGTCTGTGTTGCCCCTGGTTACTGCATTATTCCTTTTTTTTAAACGTACACCCTTTTTCTCCCCAATTTCGTGATATCCAATTGCGATCTTGTCTCATCGCTGCAACTCCCCAACTGGCCTGGGAGAGGCGTAGGTCGAGTCATGTATCCTCCGAAACATGACCTGCCAAACCGAGCTTCTTAACACCCGCCCGCTTAACCCAGAAGCCACCCGCACCAATGTGTCGGAGGAAACACAGTTCAACTGACGACCGAAGTCAGCCTACAGGCGCCCAGCTCGCCACAAGGAGTTGCTAGAGCACGATGAGCCAAGTAAAGCCCCCCGGTCAAACCCTCTCCCAACCCGGACGACACTGGGGCAATTGTGCGCCACTCTATGGGATTCCCGATCGAACCCGGGTCTGTAGTGACGCCTCAAGCCCCTGGATACTGCTATCAATCCTAACCATCTCAGGTCTATGATTACAGGAGGACACAATAGGCATATTCTTCATCACATCCTTATGGGCCTTGGCCATTCCAGAGCCATGTATTTAGAATATCTAAATACATGGCTCTGGGCCTCACTATAACCTTAAAGGCAGCGTATACTAAAACAATCTGCTGTACACTAATTGTTAACACACACTTTGTGTCCATCTCACCAGATTACACAGCTTCTATCAGTTGCACCTTACTGGCGGCATAATTTCAGTTTCTGAGGGACAACTACGACACCGTCCTCACAGCCAAGAACCAGATCTGGATCCAAAATTATGCTTTCACTTCAACTCAAGCTGAGCTACAGAAAATGAACAGCTATGTGGCGGTGGTTAAGGACCAACTGGAGAGAGACTACATGAAACTTGTCACCTCCAAGTACCAGTCAGAGAGGCAACACAGAGACCTTGCTGCTTCTCATAACCAATTAGAAAGAGAGTATGAAGGCCTACTGACATCCAACAACAAATTGCAAAAAAACTATAGACCTGACAGCATCTTAAAACAACTACAGAGAGAGATAAAAGATCTCACATGAACCAGGGAATGGTCACAGTGACAACACCTGAACATCAGTGCAGCTTAACGCCTCGATCACACCAACGCGTCATTGCATTTTGGTACACCAGAAGTACATTCATTTCCAATGGAATGCTGCGTTTGCCTTCCAGCATTGTAGAGGCAGTTGTAGTGCGTTTTGTGTGGTACATACGGTGGATTTATCCAATACATGCATCAAACTGTATGCCTAGACAGCTCGACAGAAATGGTAGCAGAAGGTGAATGTTGAACTTTTGTTGCAAACATATCCAGATGATGCTGCGTACCATTTTGTACAGACACACTGTTGGTGTGATCAAAGCGTTATGACCAGTTGAGGTGAGTGCATGTGAGGGTCGCAGAGACTAAAAACCAACTTCAGTTAGATCTCATAAGTTTCTCTGAAACTGAGGTGATTTTGAACTGAGACTTTGTTGTGAGGGATAGGGATCCCCTTCAGAAGATGCCTACAGAGCTGGTCAACTTCCTGCCTGTGGACGACACTGTCCACTCAGAGACCAGCTCACCCAAGGTCAGCAGTGTCTTGATTTATCTGTCCTTCTATATTTATATACTGTGTGTTTGTGCAATGTGCATGAATATGTTCTTGTGTATGTGTGTTTCTGTATGTTTGAGCATGTGGGTGTGCAATCCACTGAGAGGAGGAGCTGAAGCAGCAGTCGGGTCAACTGTGTTCAACAGGGTGGAGACCTGGTGGTCATTAGTCCAGAGGAACAGGTGAGAGACATTGTATCAGAGGTGGGTTAGATCTATGGTGCAAGGTGGTTGGGCCTCAAGACAATCTTTACTCTAGTATTAATACAGGATATAATATGCATAGATTATGGGCATTGGATGTGTAGAAAATCAGTGTATCTCTGTGGAATCCCCCAGGTAGAAAGAGTGCTGTGAGTGTGAGGGGAGAGAGTGTGTGCCTCCACCCTTCTCGGAGCTGGAGAGAAGAGACCTGCAGCATCATGTCTGGAAGGATCTGTGAGCGCCCAGTGCTCAAACGGTCAGAATTTGTATTTTACCTTTATTTAACCATGTAGGCCAGTTGAGAAGAAGTTGTCATTTACAACTGCGACCTGGCCAAGATAAAGCAAGGCAGTGCGACACAAACAACACAGAGTTACACATAAACAAACGTACAGTCAATGACACAATATAAAAAAATCTATATACAGTGTGCAAATTAGGTCAAATTAGGGAGGTAAGGCAATAAATAGTCTGTTGTGGCGAAGTAATTACAATTTAGCAGTTGAACACTCGAGTGATAGATATGCAAGTAGAGATACTGGGGTGCAAGGGAGCAGAAAAAACAATATGGGGTTGAAGTAGTTGGATGGACTATTTACAGATGGGCTATCTACAGGTGCAATGATCTGTGAGCTGCTCTGACAGCTGATGCTTAAAGTTAGCGAAGGAGATATGAGTCCCCAGCTTTAGTGATTTTTGCAATTCGTTCCAGTCATTGGCAGCAGAGAACTGGAAGGAAAGGCGGCCAAAGGAGGAATAGGCTTTGGGGGGGGGTGACCAGTGAAATATACCTGCTGGAGCGTGTGCTATGGGGTGGGTGCTGCTATGATGACCAGTGAGCTGAGATAAGGCGGGGCTTTACCTAGCAGAGACTTGTAGATGACCTGGAGCCAGTGGGTTTGATGGCGAGTATGAAGCGAGGGCTAGCCAACGAGAGCATACAGGTTGCAGTGGTGGGTAGTATAGTGGGCTTTGGTGACAAAAGGGATGGCACTGTAATAGACTGCATCCAATTTGCTGAGTAGAGTGTTGGAGGCTGTTACAAATGACATTGCAGAAGTCAAGGATCGGTAGGATGGTCAGTTTTACGAGGGTATGTTTGGCAGCATGAGTGAAGGAGGCTTTGTTGCAAAATAGGAAGCCGATTCTAGATTTCATTTTGGATTGGAGATGCTTAATGTGAGTCTGGAAGGAGTGTTTATAGTCTAACCAGTCACCTAGGTATTTGTAGTTGTCAGAACCGTCCAGAGTAGTGATGCTGGATGGGCGGGCAGGTGTGGGCAGCGATCGGTTGAAGAGCATGCATTTAGTTTTACTTGCATTTAAGAGCAGTTGGAGGCCACAGAAGGAGAGTTGTATGGCAGGTTAGTTAGTTAGGAGGTTAGTTAACACAGTGTCCAAAGAAGGGCCAGAAGTATACAGCATGGTGTCGTCTGGGTAGAGGTGGAGCAGAGAATCACCAGCAGCAAGAGCGACATCATTGATGTATACAGAGAAAAGAGTCACCCCGAGAATTTAACCCTGTGGCACCCCCATAGAGACTATCAGAGGTCCGGACAACAGGCCCTCCGATTTGATACACTGAACTCTATCTGAGAAGTAGTTGGTGAACCAGGCGAGACAGTCATTTGAGTAACCAAGGCTGTCGAGTCTGCTGATAAGAATGTGGTGATTGACCGAGTCGAAAGCCTTGGCCAGGTCGATGAATACGGCTGCACAGTATTGTCTCTTATCGATGCCAGTTATGATATCTTTTAGGACCTTGAGCGTGGCTGAGGTGCACCCATGACCAGCTCAGAAATCAGATTGCATAGCTGATAAGGTACGGTGGTATTTTAAATGGTTGGTGATCTGTTTGTTAAGTTGGCTTTCGAAGACCTTAGAAAGGCAGGGTAGAATAGATATAGGTCTGTAACAGTTTGGGTCTAGAGCATCTCCCCTTTGAAGAGGGGGATGACCGCTGTAGCTTTTGCCATATAGACACACAGAACACATTTATATGTAGCCTTAAAATCTTCCAATAAAATAAAACATTAATTCTTGATGGGACGTGATTTCTTGTGGTAATAGCATAGTGGTGCTGGTCATAGTACAAAGTGAAAACAACAGGATATTTATTAGATATTCCGGGAAAATGATCTGATAGGTCACTATACTGTCATCAGCAATACTGCCTCATTCACATTCTTCATGTATAAAATTAGTAGGTCTGACAACAGCATCTTCATCTCTTCGCTACCTACCCACTGTTGTCCTCCTCATCATGGCGGTAGATCACTGCCAACATGTCTTAAAAAAGTAAGTGCAGTGATTGGTTACTGCCTGTTGTTGTTCGACTGCCAACTCTGCGTGCGAGACGAGGCGTATTCATTAGTAGATTCAGTTGCAAAGCGTTTTGCAACGAAAACGAGTTTCTATTGTTTCTATTGGATACATTTAAGCAGGTCCCTCCCCGCTTCGTTCCTGTTCCATTTTTTCTGTTTGTTTCCGTTTGGTTCCTAGAGCAAACGGTTTCCGTTTTGCAACAGACAACACGCTTTAGAACCAAATCTGACTAATGAATACACCCCAGCTGTGTTGACAACTTTGACCATCTTCCAACAACGAAGGCGAGTTTCACAAAATAACACATTATTTAGCTTGTTGCAACGATTAACAATATTATATTGACAATGAATTACCGCCTTTAGTCTTTACATGTATTTGAACGTCTTGATTCATCTTCATGGTATAGTCAGCTGTTGTCGTTGCTAGCTAGCGATAATTTCGTAGCTAACGATAGCTATCTAGCTACCCAAATGGTTCTTCCAGCTGCAACTCATTATTTTGATGTTTCCACCTAGCTTACTATCAAATCGAGAAATGTATCTATGTATGAGGGACCATCTCTATTTTGGACCGTTTTCAAGGGCTGTCAATCTAAATGTAAAGTGCAGTTTTTTTTCTTCTCGCAGTGGAACGTCTGTTATGTAACGTAATTTGTTGCACTGTCAACACAGTTTGAACTTGCAAGGTATGGTGGCTCGGCGAGATTTCGAGCTCTCCAACGTAGCTACAACGAAAACGAAGTAGCTTTGTGGTTCACACCTCCACATCGGTTATTATTAGACAGTTGCTTGCATTTTCAAGCCTGTAACTGTCCATGTCAATATCGTATGGTCCATTCGCGTTGTGGCTGCTATCTGGCTTGTTATTTGATAACCTGATGAACCTAGCCAGTCCTCCTGTTGTTTAGTTTGACATTTTGAGTCATTACTTCATTGCTAATCACATTGTCTAATTAACTTTATTCTTATCACATAGAAACGTCTGGCCAAGGTGCATTGGGAAAGGATAGCCAGCTAGCTTGTTAACAATGGCAACCATGCGTCCTCCAAGGTACTCTCTCCGAGACTCTCTGTACTGGGACGAGACTGAGTGCCTGACGTACTATGGGATGCTCTCTCTACACGAGATGTTTGAAGTTGTCGGTTCTCAACTGACAGAGACAGACGTTGAGGTGCTGTCGTTCCTCTTGGATGAGACCTATCCGGCTGGAGGGCACCCCTTGGACCCAGCTGGCTGGACCAGCGAGCCCGTTGAGGAAGACCCTGAGGCCAGTAAAGGAGTCTCCCCCAGCCCAGTGCTCCTGGAGGCCTGGCGGCGGTTACAGCCCAAGGTTCCTGCTTTGGCCTGCCCTACCGCTGCCCGCCACAAGCCCAAGAGTGGGCTAGAACTGCTGCTGGAGCTGGAGAGACGTGGGTACCTGAGTGAGGGTAACCTGGAGCCCCTGTTGCAGCTGCTGCGAGTCCTGACGCGACACGACCTCCTGCCTTTGGTGTCCCGCAAGAAAAGGAGGACAGGTAAGGGACTGTAACAGAGTGCTGTTCATAACTGGAAGCCAACATGCAGTAATAGAGACAATGTTGTCATAATCACCTGTAGGCCTACTCCTCCCAGCTGTGTGTTATCTGCCTGTCTGTCTACACTCTGCTGTGTCAGTGTCCGACCTTAATCTACCTCTCAGTATCACCAGAACGTTTCAGAGTGAACTACGGGACAGAGGACAAAAGACAGGTGTGCACATCTGGACTGACTGACCCCTGTGCACAGACAGAATCACATGACGAACACGCCACCCAGCAATGGAGGGGGGGTAAGCTACACTCCGGTACAATCTGTGCATGCCTGAACTTGTCTCTAAGAAATGTCAGTGACTGTTTCTGAAATTGTCTGGATTTGCACCAGTTAAGCATTGCTGATTGACTGTTTTTTGTGTCTGTCTCATAGGTGTTGACTCTGCCAGGCCAACGCCCGCCCCCCTACGGAAGAAGAGGGGTAAAGGCCGCCGCTGGACCAGCAAGCCCACCTCCCACAGGAGAAGAACGGGCATCCCTGAAACTCCTCCCCCACCTATACCTGAGAAAGTGACCTGCGGTAAGACCCGCCTCCATGTCTTTCTCTCTAGTTTCCCTTCCATCTCTCTTTCTCTATTGTCTTTCCATCTCTCTCTTTAACCCACTTGCTCATTCACCACACTCTCTCTGGGTTCCTCTCTTGCCATTATACATGTGTCTGAGTCTCTCTCTCTCTGGGTTACATCCATTTTCTATCTCACTTCTAATGAGAAGCTGTAAGCACCATCTCCCCAACAGCCCTTAATAACAGTGATTGATACTAAAAATTGACCGTCCCACCGTTGCTGGTTTGAGAATGGTTTGCATGGGCCTCCTGAGTGGGCTGTGCTGTAACAATACTGTCAGAGCAGAGCATGTGTGAATGAGTGACCGCTCATCAGTAAATACAAACCATACTCACTGGCTGTGTTTGACCTGACTTAACCCCTCAACCTGGTCATCATATGCTCTCTATGGTGGTCAAAGTGTCTCACACTCAAACATTATCACCAGGGTTTCAGACAGCGTTTCACACACTCCCGGGGTCTTTGATTGTGTGCTTCCTGCTACACTAACAAAAATAACAACCAGAAAAGCATCTTAAAGCTAAGTTTGTTAGAACCTTCGTCGGGGCATTATTAAATCTCAGAGCTGTTTCCCAAAACCTTCGTTATTAACGTTACACTTGTAATCTAACGCCTGTCTCAGACCACTCATAGAACAGCTAAGTGGTTCGTTAGATGCTTTTTTTGCCCTCCCGCGTCACTTTACACACAGAAGAGCTCCGCTAAACATAGAATCACATGGTCTATCTGCATCTGACCGCTGAAAACTTCCCAACAAAGTGGACAACAAATACAAAATTGACAATGTCTTTGCAATTGATACAAGCAGCTTATACAAATTTTGGTGAAATTAAAACTTGAGGTGTCTACTTTAAAATATATATATTTCAATCATTTATGGAGTTCTATTTTGCTACTTGTAATTTTGTCTGTATATATTTCATGCCTAATATGTGATCTTGATTTTCACATGTTTTATATAAATGTTTTATATGACTACCTTGTCATTTGTCATCTCCGGGATTCGATCCAGCAACCTTTCAGTTACTGGCCCAACGCTCAAACCACTAGGCTACCTGCCGCCCCTAATGTTAAGTTAAGATTAGAATGGAGAAAGCTGATCCGAGAGCAGCTTTGCCTTTCTTTCAATACTATCAGTATGGACACAAGCCTCAACGACACGTGGTGAATGTTCTCTCTGCGCGGTGTTTTTGGAAACATGTTACATCTTTGGCCGTTTTAGGAAAGATGCATTGTTAAAACACTCGTAAGCCTAAGTTCAATCGTTATCAGGAAACCGGGCCCAGGTTAATAGGCCCTTAGCCCTTCCAGTTCTGTTGCTGTAACTAGCCTACCTGACAGCCAACTAACCCCTCGTACTGTGGCTATCCCAGACACAGCCACTCCCACAGCCTGACACGTACTAATGAACGATACTGCTTATTTATCAACATGATCTGATTTTAACAATTTTTCGCAATCCATGAAGTCTCTTCTTCAGGGAGACAAAGATGCTTATGATTATCCACTGGCTTTGTAGCGCTCAAACATAACACTGCAACCCTTTCAAATGTGCCATTTTGTCCCCGTCGATCAGAACTGCCTTCTCTAAATCAACTGCACTAAGTGCCCTGTGATCCAACCCTAAACAATCTACCGAGGGATACCTGCCCCTTGCCCTCTGCAGTAGCCTTGCCCTCTGCAGTAGCCTTGCCCTCACAGTCCCAGCCATGTACCATACACAGTGTTGTTGCTTTGCCTCTGAACATGTTGCTGTCTTGACTCCGCATTTGATCCCCACCAGGTTGACTCAGGATTGTGACTCAGATCGAGTAACCTAGAGAGAGGACCTAGAGAGCGGAGAGAAAGGCTGGACAAAAAAAAAAAAAGTCTGGTCTGGCCTTTCACTCTGTCCGTACGATCTGCAGTGTGTGCTCACCTCAGTCGCTCTCTCTCGTCAGTCTGGCCCGATGCCCAAGGTAAAGAGGCCCTCCCCCTTAGAACGAGGGGGGGCTGCCACTCTGCTCTGTGTTCAATGCCTGTGTATTATTCTAGCTATCCTGTTCCTCCTTACCCCATTCAGAAAAAACTGAATGCTCCCCACAAAGTGTTCTGGAATGTTCCATGATTTGTCTATTACTCTAAAGAGGGGTGTTGGCCTCAGTGTTTCACAGAACTGACCAAAGAGTCCTTGGAAATATGCGTAGAATATTCCAGAAGTTTCTTAATCACCGTAATGCGACCTTGAACCTGACCCCTCTTCTGAATACCATGCTCGGACTCTCCAAATGACTCAAAGCTCAAACTGACCTGAAAAAAATGTTCTTAAAGGGGTAGTTCACTTCAAAGCTAAAGTTTGACAGATGTTTTCCTCAAAAGTGATAACTGAGTGCATATTCCACACTGTCTAGTCTGGTGTATATCCCACTACATGCATACTGAAAACATCTGATTAACTTTAGTTTTGGGGTAAACTACTCTTCTAAAGCTGCCATCAAAATGGAGCCTTTTAACTGAGTCCCAGTGGTTCTTGTGGCATCAACTTCAGTAGATACCTCTGGTCAGTGATCACAAATACCTTTCTCAGAATTCAAACAACTCAACTGATTCTGGTTTACTAAAACAAAAAGAGACTAAACCCATTCTGGGATCTCAATTAAAAAATGTCAAACTGGTCTCAGAGATCCATTGATCTCAGTCCTCTTGTCAGTCTGAACTCGAATTCTATCTTTATATGAACATAAAATGGCCGCCGACAGCTTCTCTGGAACCTTTGCTCGAGCAGTTCTGAGGAAAATGACCCAACAGTGTTGTGTTAAGGGCTGTGTAACCGCATGCTGTATCTCATCTCTGACCCCTGAATGAGCTCCCAGTGTGGGGAGCAGAGATAGATGGGGCAGTCCAGTCCAATGCTGCCTCACAGCATTCAGACCAAACCCATTACTACCTCTATCTTACCAGTCAGTTTGTTTTCACATCAGTTCCTTTTCTCAGTTCAAGCGTTTCAGTTACAGTATTTCAGTTATTTGTGGTTACAATTTATTATACCAAACTGTAATCTACGATTAGAAGCGAAGTAAAACTGTCCACCTAAACCGTAATGTTAAACAGTGGACTTGGAGGCATCAAAAACAATTCAAACTCCAAGTGATTGCCTTTGAACCAGTGTTAAGCTTGCCTGCTTGATCTTGAGAAACAACCAAATTGACAGATATCCAATCCAACTGTGCTTGTCTCTTTCTCTCTCTTTCTCTCCTTTCTCTATGTTCGCAGTTCAAAACAGACCGACTCGTGTGTCAGGAAAAAACATCCTCTCACACACACTGAGAGGGAGAGAATGAACACTAAACGCTCAAACCACACAAACCAAAAAAAGAAAGAGCTTTGGTCAAAGGGGAATAGAGAGAGGTCTCTCTACCTGTCTCTCTCTACCCCTCCCTCTCTCCCTCCCTCCCTCTCTTGGTCTGTCGTTCAGCAGAAAAACGGATCGATAAAGAGTTGAAGCTCTTCGCACCAAGTGACTCCTCGTAAATGGGTACTTTTCTGTGGGGTGAATGGAGAACCTAACCAACTCTTTGTTTTAAAGGGAGAAAATGAAAGTTGTGCCTCCTAATGTTCTGTCTAAATGGATCTATCTGTCTCTGATGAAGCGTAAAGGACTCTGTAACCTTAACAAAATCACTATGTTCCCATTGTTTTTAAGGGCCTTCCTTTCCTGGTTCTCTCAGCAAGTTCATTTTTCACAAGTAGGTAGGAAGGAGCAGTCATTTAGAAGTATGGGGACATTGTGTAGTAGGTGTTGACGTCACAGTCCCCACACAGTATATGACCCATGTCGCTAGACTTGTACATTGCAAAAGTGCACAATTGTTACAGTTTTACTCAGTTTATTATTTATCTGACATGTTTTACCATATCGACAATTAACAGGGGTATTATACAGTCCTGGTAACTTTCAGATGTTATTAGCTTGAAGCTGACTTTCAGTTTCCTCTCAGAGCAGTACTGTGCCTTGTCAGCTGCACATCCTGTTTTAGCTGATTTGACACCCTGCTGGCAGGGAGAGATAAATGTATCCCCTAGAGCAGGGTTTCCCAAACTGGGTCCTGGGGCCCCCCCTGGGTGCACATTTAGGTTTTTGCCCTAGTGCTACACAGCTGATTCAAATAATCAGCTAATCATCCAGTTTTGATTATTTGTGTCAGCTGTATAGTGCTTGGTAAAAAAACAAAACGTGCACCCCTTAGGGTCCCCTGGATCGAGTTTGGAAACACTGCCTTAGGGACAAACTATGTATTTTCTGATACGAAATGCCCCCAAATTGACAATGTATTTCCTGAAATGGTCCATGATTTTACATGCAGAAACATCTCCCCAGAGTAACAATGTGGAGATGTTGGTGAGACATTGGAGTAGTGATGAGGGAAGGCAACTCTTATATTATTTTTCACAACATGTCAGATTATGGGGCTGTGTGCATTTAGTCTTATTTTCGGGACTGTATGCGTCTTACTGTTCTCTATCAACCTCATTGACAAATGTCCTAAGAGCTGCTGTATCAATAGAGACAAATGTTCCTTGTACCATAACTTTGCCTCCTGGAAGAGAAAAAAAAATTTCTAAACACCTTCTGTATCCGATTTCTTTGTGTGCAAACAGTTGACCTTCATGAAATATGATCATGATTATCATATTTGGCCTGATGTGATATAACACATATTTTAGCTATCTACAAATCTACTTGCTGTTGATCTTAAGATACATTTTTGATAAATCAGAGCATGTTTTCAATGTTGGCAGTAAATGTAGATCTGTCTAATCTGAGGATGTCTAACCTCCCCGAGGGTCCAAGTGGTATGTGTTTGTATTGCCTCATTACAACCTTATAAAGCAAAGAAAGAAGGAACCAGTGTTTGATTTTCTCTCTTACAAATGTTAAGAAATTCATAATCAATTCAACATTTGCATTTCTAATGTTGGCATTTTCCAAAGCTGCCCTTCCAGAGGCTGTCCCCCATGGGCCTGAACAATAATGTGGATGGAGACAAAGAACTCAAATGAATCTCACATTCTAAGGCACAGTCATGTCCCTGGTTCATTTGGTACAACATTCCAGTTTAAATTGTCTGGTTCTATTTCTTGTGTCCTCGTTAGAGAAAGCAACTATTTGTCCGTTTCTCCTTTACCCAAACCTGTCTCGGTGTCTTCAGAGACCAAGGTATGTGTAGGTACCCGGTTCCCTGTGTATGGTACTACACATAGCTTTCCCTCTTATTCATATCCACAGGTGTTTTGAGAGATAAGACTGTGGTCTAATTTTCAATGTGAGTTTTGGGACCTCTGGTCCCCCCTTTCTGCCCTTTCCGTTCCATATTCCTTCTCTCTCTTTTTAAATCCAGTTCTTCTCTTTATCGTTCCTCCATTTTCTGTTACATCAAGTTGGGGAGGGCAAGGTGGGTGGGATAAATCCAGATACACCATTTGACAAACTATCCTCCATGTTGGCAACAAACATTCTTTGTCAAGAATATTCTAATTTGAATAATTGTTTTCTTGGAATGTTGGGTGCTTACATGTTTCTGTGAAAGTAGTCTCAAACAAAGTTTGCCAATCTATTTACGTCTCTGGTGGGGTAGTGTGGGACTGGGAAGGTTTGGATTTTTTGTTGCAGCAAAGTCGGAAGGACGCTGGTTCTGCTGGGCGCTTGGTGAATAATGGCAGTAGAGGAGGATGAGACAGAGGTCTGCTTGCCTTTGCTCAGTACAGTATGTATCTCCTGACCCTTCTCACTGTGCTGTTGCTGCATGACCGCTAATTATCCTGTTGCTGAAACAGAACAAAAACATGTCACTGAAAGGTTGCTATCCATCCCAAGGGCTGTTTACAGTGTTAAAGAGTGACCTAACAAAATCCTACAACCCTCACAACAAGTAGCATTTTATTTATGCCTGTTTTGTGCCACCTATAACTAATTATTACTGTAAGTACAGTGTAACAAGCTTTGTAATTACTCAGAGAAATGGATTACATAGTTCTAGCTTTCAGTGTGTAGAGGTTTTGTGTAGATTACAGTGCCTGGCTGAAATCCCCTGGGTGAATAATGATGGGGGTGGACTATTAGAACTGTACAGATTGGTGTGGTGGTGTTCTTCCCTGATGAATATGCTTGTTATCCATCCTCTGATTTCACTCTAGTACTACAACAACAGCTTTTTTTAGTGGGTGTTGTGAAAAATCGATCTGTTTAGTCATACAGTAAATCCTCAGTGATGCTCTTCTGGACCCGAACAGGTCATATTTGTTCCCACTGTCAGGTTAGTGACGGTAGACGGCCTGGTTGGTATTACATTCACCTCTGTGCTCCACAGCTGTCTTCAGTTCTGCCTCACCTGTATCACTCTTAAAGACAGACTTTTGTTATCAACTGTAGTTAATAACACAGCAGTGTCCTACACCAAATCAAGCTTTGTGTCACATGTACCAAATACAACAAGTGTAGACTTTACCATGAAGTGCTTACTTACAAAACCGTAACCGACAGTGCAGTTCAAGAAGAGTTATGAAAATATAATACCAGTAAGTATTTCTGTGGTATCCTACTCTAATCACTAGTTTAATGTCAGATACAGTCCTGTTGAATGTAGTATGCTCCCCTTAAATATGATTTACTTTGGCACTTGTCTATCAACCCTCCCATAGCCTGTTCTCTTCTCAATTTTTCAGATAATATTCTGTGATTACGGCTTTATTTGAAAAGTTTCCTTATCATTTTCTTTTGTGTTTTTGTCTCTCTCTTCCTTTTGTTCTGACTCTGATCCCACCCTCCTTCTCCTATTTGATTTTCACTCTCACGTGTACATGATATATCTCACCCCGCTCAATCTCCTGCTTCTACCATTTCCCTCTGTCCCTTTTTGACTGTCTGACCTCTTTGCACCCTAAAATCACCTCTCCTGTCCCTCTACACCTTCCCCTCCACCTCTCTCTCTCTCTCGCCGTCCATCCCCTTTCCTCTCTCCATCTCCTCCCCCTCCCTGCAGACATTCGTCTGCGTGTGCGAGCAGAATACTGGGAGCATGAGTCGGCTCTGCGCGGCGGCGTCTCCTCGGACAAGCAGCAGCCCCTGGAGCGGCAGTTTGAGCTGTTCAGTCGTGCCACCTCCGTGCTGCGCGCCCGCGACCTGGGCTCCATCATCTGCGACATCAAGTTCTCTGAGCTGGACAACCTGGAGGCCTTCTGGGGGGACTATCTGAGTGGAGCGCTGCTCGAGGCCCTGAAGGGGGTGTTCATCACAGACTCTCTGCGGAGGGCGGCGGGGAGTGAGGGGGTCCGGCTGCTGATCAGTGTGGACCAGGATGACTACGAGGAGGGTCGCAGACTGCTGCTGGACGCACAGGAACAACAGGCCGGCTGCTGGGGACGAGACAGGTGAGCCTCACTGCTCTCTCCATTCTGGTTCTGTTATACTGTGTTAGTAAGCTGGTTGATGAAAGTACTTATCTACTCTGTGGTATGTATTGGGGCCATGCTGACCGCTACAGGGGGTGGGGGTCATAGATGTGGACTTGACTGGTGGTCATGAATTGGAATAGCTATGTAATGCCACCAATAACCACTAGATGGCAAACTTTGCCCACAGGCATCAGAGCCGTATACACTACCTGGTCTCACGTTGTCATACTCCCTAGACCCAACCTGAGAAAGCTGGTTATGGACGTTCGGCTCTGACAGACAGACAGACAGGCAGCTGTGCGAGGTTGTGTTAATCATTTCCGGCTCACGTCAGTTCACACAACAGATCTAGAATCCTCAGAGACAGTGAATAATAGTTGTAATTCTAACCACCGTCCTCCACTATGTTCCCTCTGCAGGTCATGAGCCCAAGGAAAGAGGAATGAAAAGGAGAATAAATTATGAAGAGGAACATTTTTATTTTTTCTCTCCTTTTTAAGTCTCTCATGCTGAGAATAGAGGATACAGCCACTCCTAGGTCAGGGGAATGAATAGTCCCCAGGGAAAACAGCCAAACTTGAAGTGAAGGCAAACTGGACTAAAAGACTTGACACGCTGTTCTGTTTGGAATTGATAACACAAGTTGTACTGAGCCTAGATGCCCTCACGGCACTGAGGAAGAGACTGCCTCTGAGAGACACACACACACACACACACACACACACACACACACACACACACACACACACACACACACACACACACACACAGAGAGAGAGAAACTAAACTTCCGCTGTAACACACACAAACTACCACTGTATCTAACATACACGCTCTGTAAAATCATCCACATGATGAACCATCAGCGCTGCCTTGCCTATAAGACTCATTGAAGCCAAGAGACATTTCTTGCTAACAGTGACAGCCCAGATACCAACTAGACTGTGCGCTAATGCTGAGCATCTCTGGTTATGTTTGAAGAGCGTGTTAGATGCCCTGCAAGGCGAACTTCACCCGCCTAAATATTAGTTTGCGTTTCCATTGAAATGTATGATTTTGAAAAGATGAGCGAGACTGCAGCTCTCAGACACCGAGGGAGAGAGGATGGGGAAATTACTAAAGCATGAGATTATGTTTTTACCTTTTGGGAGAGAATTTGAAATAAATGGTGAAGTGAAGACTACCTGAGGACAGTGTAGTGGACAAATCGCTGGTCCTTTGAGAACTCGTCCACACACACACAAACACACACACCATGATCACAAGCCACTGGTAGTCCAATCACTGTGCCATGCTAACCCAGGGCCTGATAGCTGTGGTCAGTGGCCATCTCATCTCAGATGATTGGAGTGATTACCTCTCATCCTCAGCCAACCATGGAGAACTCATCACATCACCACAAGTTGTTGAACAGCAGCTGGGAAACACACGACTAGGCTGTGCTCACCCCGGCTTCCAGCAAGGCAAGGCCACTGCCTTTCCCATTGGAACTGAAGCACAGGACAGTGCTTCAGTCAATAAAACTGATGTAGAGGAGATCAAAATCAGAAGGATACATCCTAGTTCCACTCAGCCCTGACTTGTAGGCCCCACTAGTGGCTCACAGAGCGCTGTCTGTCTCTAGTCTAGTCACCCTGGTGGAACTAATGCCTGAACTCCTCTGAGTGGGATCAATAACCCCCTCTGTCTCTCCACCACCACCAAGGGAGGAGAAAGAGTAAGGGGGAGAGGTAGGAGAAGGGGAAAGAGAGGGAGAAGGATCCCCACCTCCATCCCGCCTTTCAGCTCCTGGACAGCCGCCTCATCCTCTGGAGGATAAGTCCCCTGATACAACCAGGCTGCCTGGTCTGCTACAGCACTGTGTCTGGTTCACACAGCCCTATGGGACCAGGGATGGAGGACTAGGGAGGCACTCAGGAAAACCTTAGTAGTGTTTTGCTTTTTCCGTGTTTTGGTATATGGATTCGTTAGTGTAGCTTTGTATGGTTCATAAGAGAAAATAACAAAAATACTGTGTGTTCTAGTTCATTAACTTAGGGTGAACTTTTGTTTAAGTATCTGGATATTTTTATTTGGGCACTGCAAAAGTGCTGTATATTAGTTTAATATATTAGTGGAAAGTTGGAATTATTTCAAATAAAAATAAATGATTTATCAAAGGTTTATTGCGTCTATGATGTACCCATGCCTTCAGAACATATTCACACCCCTTGACTTTTTCCATATTTTGTTGTTACAACCTGAATTTTACATGTATTAAATTGAGATGTGTCACTGGCCTACACACAATACCCCATAATGTCAAAGTGGGATAATGTTTTTACAAATGTATTAAAAATTAAAAGCGGAAATGTCTTGTCCATAAGTAATCAACCCCTTTATTATGGCAGACCTACATAAATTCAGGAGTTAAACAATAACAAATAATTATGCAATTGAACATGTTTAACATGACTTTTGAATGACTACCTCATCTCTGCACCACACACATACAATTATCTGTAAGGTTCCTCAGTCGAGCAGAGATTCAACCACAAAGACCAGGGAGGTTTTCCAATTGCTAGATGGGTAAAAATAAAAGGCAGACATTGAATATCCCTTTGAGCATGATGAAGTTATTAATTACACTTTGGACGGTGTATCAATACACCCAGTCACTACAAAGATACGTGTCCTTCCTAACTCAGTTGCCAGAGAGGAAGGAAACTGCTCAGGGATTTCACCATGAGGCCAATGGTGACATGAAAACAGTTACATAGTTTAATTGCTGTGATAGGAGAACTGGGAATGGCTCAACATTGTAGTTGCTTCACAATACTAACCTAAATTACAGAGTGTAAAGAAGGAAGCCTGTACAGAATACAAATATTCCAAAACATGCATCCTGTTTGCAATAAGGGACAACAATGGCAACTAAATGAACTTTTTCCTGAATACAAAGTGTTATGTTTGGGGCAAATCCAACACATCACAGAGTAGCATTTATCATATTTTCAAGCATGGTGGTGGCTGCATCATGTTATGGGTATGCTTTTCACCAGGAAGAGCTAGCAAGTTTTACTTATAAAAATAAACTGAATAGAGCGAAGCACATGCAAAATGAGAGGAAAACATGGTTCGGTCTGCTTTCCAACAGATACTGGGAGACAAATTCACCTTTCAGCAGGACAATCACTTTAAACACCAGGCCAAATATACACTGGAGTTGCTTACCAAGTTGACATTGAATGATCCTGAGTGGCCTAGTTAGTTTTAACTTAAATCAGCTCTATGGCAAGATTGAAATGGCTGTCTAGCCATGATCAACAATCAACCTAACAGAGCTTGAAGAATTTTTAAAAGAATAATGTGAAAATATTGTACAATCCACATGTGCAAAGCTCTTAAGACTTACCCAGAATGTCTCACAGCTGTAATCGCTGGCAAAGGTGATTCTAACATGTATTGACTCAGGTGTGAATACTTATATACATTTATTTAACCAGGCAAGTCCGTTAAGAACATTTTGCCTTCATCATTATAGGGCATTGTGTATAGATGGGTGAGAAATATCGATTTTTATACGTTTTGAATTCAGGCTGTAACAAAATGTGGAATAAGACAAAGGCTATGAATACTTGAGGCACTGTGCATGGTTGTTTTATGAGTTCATCTGTCTTTGTAGCATTGAAAGATACTGTTTGGACCACAGTTAGCTGTAAGAACAAGAACTGTAAAGTAATGTACAAAGTTCACACATTTGAAAGAGGCATATTTGTTTTTTTAACAATGTATTTAATATGTCAACTTAAACAACATGAGGAAAAGGGATTTTAAGAAAATGTAGCAAACTTTTCAACTTCCTTTTTATGCAAAATCACCCACAAAGGAAATATTTATTATTTAATGCATGTATGCCTGAATTCTACTAAAACCATATGAACTAGGAATTGAAAGTGGGCTTTTTTGACCACAAACCATTAATATCTCATGCTGAAGCTCTAGACCCACATATTTGTGACAACATTTAAGAAAACAGACTGAAGATGACTTCCTCGTTCCACTTGTGAGTCTTGTGCCAGGCCCTGAAGCAGTTTCTGCCCGGTATGAGACAGAGGGCCACCTGACAGGCCTCACACTGCCAGATGGTCTTCATCCACTCTTTCTCATGTTTACACCACACACAGGCCTTCCTGCCCTGGGTGGCCCTCTTCGACCGACAGACAGACAAGGGGTTGTTCAGCGGGACAGGGCAGCACCTCGCCCTCTTCTTCATCTTCCTCTCAGGGGGGGTGGGAACGGCCGCACCACTGCACCTGGCCCTCTTCCTGTTCTTCTTCCTCATCTTCCTCTCAGGGGATGTGGAGAAGGCTTCACCGCTAGATGGGGATGTGACTACACCTGACTTCAAGGTAGGGCTTGTCGCTACCTTCGATCTCAAGGTAAATGTAGTTACACCTATCTCACAGGTAGGAGGTCTAATCTCCACTAGGTTAGGGGTCCAGGGGCTGGGAGGAGATCTGGATCTCTTCACTTGCTGAGTGGAAGGTGGGCCAGGGATTATTTTCTTCTTCTTTGACTTTCTGGGGTCTGGAGGTTCAGAGAGAGGGGCTGGAGTTGGCTCCAACTTCCTGAGGTAGAACATGATAGAACAGACACAAATTCAAAGGAAATCTTAGAACAAAAAACAATGTGGACAATAGAATATGAAAAAAAGAAATTGAGATTCAACTGACTACATAATAGTGTGACTATAATATGAGAACTAGAGAGTGACCTGGTCCTCTTCAGTCTCTTTGTGGCAGGTGGACCTGGGATCTCCATTTCCTTTGACTTCATGCTCTCTGGTGGCTCAGAGAGAAGGCCTGGGGCTGGCTCCAACTTTCTGAGGTAGAATTGACACAAAAGAAAATCTTAGAACAGAAAACAATATTGACAATGTGGAATTAGAAATTGGGATACAACTAACTAATGGTGTGAATATAGTATGAAATAACTATGACTAAAGTGTAACCTGACCTGGTCCTCTTCAGTCGCTTTGTGGCAGGTGGGTTGAAGATTCCTGCCTTCTGCTGGGGCTTGCTGGTCTCAGCTGGATCAGAGAGAGGTACTGGGTCTGGCTCAGAGAGAGGGACTGGGTCTGGCTCAGAGAGAGGCACTGGGTCTGGCTCAGAGAGAGGCACTGGGTCTGGCTCAGACATCCTGAAGGAGGTGGTCAAATGCACAGTCACAGTCACAAATCATGAATTGTTCATTTAATTTAATTGTGTAACTCTGTTACTCACAGGGTTGGGAAAAGGCACCTTCTCTTTGGGATGGTATTGGTGCTAAAACAATGGAAATTAGTTTAGATGCATGTCAGGTGAGTTAATTCAATATTTTTTTATAACAAAATACGAGAACTGAGCATTTAGAATGTTTGATACTTGCCTACTGGTGTTAGTTGGGCCATCATGAAACTTCTCTGCATCCTGTGTGACAGGTAGTCTGGGGAAAGTCTTCTTCTTCTTTGACATCCTGGTCTCTGGTGGTTCTCTGGTGGTGTCAGACACAGGGACCGGAGCTGCATCCTCCTCCCTGAGAGAGGAAATATATTACAAAAACGGAGTTAAAGGTAGACTCAGAGATATGACGTAGATGTAGAAAGTAAACAGCATAGTGGGTCAATTTCCACAACAACTAAGCGTTGAAGCGCAAGGCTCAACTTCTTCTGCTGTTTTGGTCCCCTGGCTACCACGCTGTAACAGTGTGAAGCAAACCTGTGCAGATACTGTGTGTGACTGTTTGAGAGCGTGAAGCCAAGTGCTCTGCTGGTCAGCTACTGCATAGCAACCTAGTGGTGCCAAAACCCCTGGTCTGCCTTAGAAAGCCTATATAAAGTATGATAGTTAGAATAGCCAATTTTTTTTTTTAAAAACAGCTGGTTTTGCCTCTATCTTTTTTTTTACAATGATCAAGTTCGATCCCATAGTGAATTATTTTAAAATTCGATACAAATAGATATATGAAATTAAATACTGATCCATTTTGACAACTAGTCCTCACACTGGACCATGTTTAAATAAATAAACAATATTTAACTAGGCAAGTCAGTAAAGAACAAATTCTTATTTACAATGACGGCCTACCCCAGACAAACCTGGACAACGCTGTGCCAATTGTGCACCACCCTATGGGACTCCCAATCACGGCCGGTTGTGATACAGCCTGGATTCAAACCAGGGTGTCTGTCGTGACGCCTCTAGCACTGAGATGCAGTGCATTAGACCGCTGCACCACTCGGGAGCCCGACACAGACCAGACCAATGTACTGACACAGACCAATCACAGGCCGGCAGGCTACGGAGAGGCGTGCGCCCTCATGCACGCTCTTTGCACGTGTCTCTCAGGCAGGATGAAAACGACTGCATCAGACATGATCCTTTGCTAATTCTGGCCACTTTCTCGATGATCCGTAGCAATGTTGGTGCCGTTCAGCCCAATGGGGCGGCAGGTAGCCTAGTGGTTAGAGTGTTGGGCTAGTAACTGAAAGGTTGCTGGATTGAATCCCTGACCTGTCAAGGTAAAAGTCTGTCGTTCTGCCCCTGAACAAGGCCACTGTTCCCTGGTCATTGTAAATAACAAACTGTTCATAACTGACATGCCTAGTTAAATTTCAGTGCTAGAGGCGTCACTACAGACACCCTGGTTTGAATCCAGGCTGTATCACAACCGGCCGTGATATAGGAAGGTCATGACGAGTAGGGATCCAGCTTTTGACAAATTAACATCAGATTCGACTTCGTAGCAGGTTAGGAAAAATTACAAAGCAGGTTAGGATAATTAACAGCTGGTTGGGATAATTAGGTTAAAGTAAGGTTAGGAAAGGGGTTAGAGTTATCTAAAATCCCAAAATATTCAACTTTTGATGTTAATTTGACAAAATCTGGATACCATCTAGCCTTGACCCATTCAGCAATATGGGGCGTTTCAAATTCAAATATTTCCCGATTTCATGGGCCATCGGGATTTTTCCATTGGGATACGAAGATGACGTCGGTGCTATCGAATGATTTTAATGTCTATGGCGGGGAGGAAAGTCTTGCATCTGGCTCATCTCAATACCTGTGGTGCTGCTTGTGGCAAGGTCATTTCACTTTTATATAGAAAACAGTACAGTACACGTGTAGCCTATTAATTCACACTTACAGGTCAAGAGGTGGGAAAAGCCAAAGACACCTTTTCAGTCTTCTGGTGACTTTTGGACTAAAACAAAGTAAATAGATTTAGATACATGTGTAGAGTATACCTAAAGGTGAAGGTCTTTAATCATAACTCATTTTTTAAAACAGGAACTATTTAGTGCCAAGGCATCCGCTGTTTGATGAGATATCGTCAGAGGATCCAGAGCACCTGTGTCCAAACGTCTTCTTAAAAAACAGATGTGCTTAAAACATGAATGTTGGTTGCAATTTCCTACAAACTCGGCATTTTCTAAGTTCCAATTTCATACCCAACATTTTGCTCTTTTATTTCATCAGTTCTGGGCATGTTTGGTCCGAGCCGAGACGCATGCAAATGGGAGCTAACAGGTTTACAATGCATAACAAAGGATAAGCTAAACATAAATGTATATTTCATAACTCACCTCTTGGATTTATTCTGTACATTATGCTTGGTCTGTCTACTCTGGTTCTCGCTTTTCATCTCCAGAAAGGACGTGGGCTTTTTCAGCCCGCGCTCACAATGGTTGGGGTCTCGGTTTTCAACTGGTGCCAACAGGAATAATATCCGACGTCCAACAAAAATACAATTAATCCGCGCGGACTCACTGATGTTGGTCAATTAGTTCCACGGTGATTCTAATGTTCAACATAGGCTACTATCTAAAGGTAGAAAGACTAAAATAATATTGCAGCATTCTTAACTCAAGGTACTGAAATATATATGATGCACTGTTCAAATATA
Source organism: Oncorhynchus keta (assembly GCF_023373465.1). Taxonomy (NCBI): domain Eukaryota; kingdom Metazoa; phylum Chordata; class Actinopteri; order Salmoniformes; family Salmonidae; genus Oncorhynchus; species Oncorhynchus keta. The sequence goes on along the minus strand of NC_068454.1, from coordinate 75,249,599 downwards.
AACAACCAAGGTTCAAATATAATCTACCCATCTCTTCCAGGTGGGCCTGTGGTCATTGTGCGAGTGACTAGTGAATTTGAAAAGGTAGGAAGATCCATCCATTTTGTGTGTACATTTACGGTGTAAATTTAGTTACATATAAATAGAGACCCAAAGCTCCTGATTTTGCCTAAAACCACCTTTCTATGTGCCTGTTCCAACGTAGCATTTAGTTATAATATGAAGCTACGAAAATAGCCTAGGCTACCACATTAACATATATTCTGGCAATTTGGGTAACAGGTAGGCTATGTTGTGTGTGTTCTGCAGCGGTGAAAACATGAATTATTTTCCTATTCTCTCAATTTCCGCCATGACGGTATAAGTCTTAGAACCGTGAAACACATTATTACGTTTTCTCGGTTCACAGTTATGATGACTACCTTGTTTTAATGTGGATCACAACGTTGATGTAACAATGTTATATGTAATAATGTTGAGTTCTGACCACACCCACCCTTAATAAAGCCTAGGAATTTTCAAATGTCTTCATAGTTTGATCAGCAGACATGGAGAACAGCAAGGGGGACCAACCCCCAGAGAAAAATCTGATTGGGCCTCTGATTGGGCCTTCACTGTCTTTCTCAGAGGTGGTATTATTCGATGGCCAGCCAGACTGCCAGAGGAATCCCTTGATGAGCAGAGAGATGTTTGGAGGCCTGTCCATCTCAACACCAAGCCAGGAACCAGGGACACCCAGGCTCATGCGCACCAACTCTGACTTCTGCAGAGACCTGGACGGTCAACTGAAAGGCTGCTTCGATGGTCCAGCTCTGAGCAGTGACTTCCTCAATGAAGACCCCGTCTCTCTAAAAAATGATTTTTTCAAAGAGTTAAGGGATCTAGGCCTGGAGAACTCTGGGGCAACATGTTCAACCATGGAGGAACCCCAGCCTGCTGTGACCAACACCATGCTCCTGGAGACCACCACCCCTGGGCCTGACTCTCCAAGCCAACCGCCAACTGTCTTCCCTGTGGACCTGGACGCTGAGACTGCCCCTTCCCTTCAGGAGCTCTTCCAGCCACAGATGTTCCCTGAAGTGTTCGGACCAGGCTGTGGTATAAGTAGCACTGACCTGCTGCTGCCTACCAGCACACCCCCTCCTGGTTACTCACCAGCCTGTGGATCCACCCAGGGTGATGATGGACCCAATAGGGGCTCTATGAACAACCTCAATCTGGACCCGAACTCAGCCCAGACAACACCGCTACTATCCCAGCATGCCCTGCCACAGGTGGAACAGGCTCAGCGCTCTCAGCTCTGCAATGACTCCATCTTTGAGCCAGGGTTTAGCCCAGCCCACCCCTGGTCCCAGGTGGTGAAGTTTGATGCTACCCCCCAGGCTCCCACCACCGCGCATCCTTCTGACACCATGGAACCCACTGACACCACCACTCTGCTCTCCCAGCCCAGCAGCCCTCTGCCAATGAGCACTAGGGACGCCGGCCAGATCCACATCCATGTCACCGGGGTCAATGAGGTGGTTGTCATGGTGACAGAGGTGGAAGGAGAGGAGGTGGAGGAGCTTCAGAGCCTGATGACCATAGCGCCCCAGTCATCGTGCTGCCAGCTGGTGATGGAACAGCCAGAGAATGCAGTGAGAGAGGAAGAGGGGGATGAGGAGAAGAAGGAGAAGCCTGGACGCTGTTGGAGTGGAGGGTGCTGTTTCTTCTCTTGCATGTCGAGCAAGACAGAGCAATGAATAAAAAGCAGTATTCATTTTTTAAATGACATTTCTATCTGTTGTGTGTTTTTATACTGTATGATTTACACTGAGTGTATAGAACATTAGGAACACCTTCCTAATATTGAGTGGCACCCCCTTTTGCCCTCAGAACAGCCTCAATTCACCACGGGCATGGACTCTACAAGGTGTCGAAAGCATTCCACAGGGATGCTGGCCCATGTTGACTCGAATGCTTGCCAAACTTGTGTCAAGTTGGCTAGATGTCCTTTGGGTGGTGGACCATTCTTGTTACACACGGCAAACTGTTGAGCGGGAAAAACCCAGCAGCACAACCCGGTGCATCTGGCACCTACTACCACACCCTGTTCAAACTGGTGCGTCTGGCACCTACTACCACACCCTGTTCAAACCGGTGCGTCTGGCACCTACTACCACACCCTGTTCAAACCGGTGCGTCTGGCACCTACTACCACACCCTGTTCAAACCGGTGCGTCTGGCACCTACTACCACACCCTGTTCAAACCGGTGCGTCTGGCACCTACTACCACACCCTGTTCAAACCGGTGCGTCTGGCACCTACTACCACACCCTGTTCAAACCGGTGCGTCTGGCACCTACTACCACACCCTGTTCAAACCGGTGCGTCTGGCAGCTACTACCACACCCTGTTCAAACCGGTGCGTCTGGCACCTACTACCACACCCTGTTCAAACCGGTGCGTCTGGCACCTACTACCACACCCTGTTCAAACCGGTGCGTCTGGCACCTACTACCACACCCTGTTCAAACCGGTGCGTCTGGCACCTACTACCACACCCTGTTCAAACCGGTGCGTCTGGCACCTACTACCACACCCTGTTCAAACCGGTGCGTCTGGCACCTACTACCACACCCTGTTCAAACCGGTGCGTCTGGCACCTACTACCACACCCTGTTCAAACCGGTGCGTCTGGCAGCTACTACCACACCCTGTTCAAACCGGTGCGTCTGGCACCTACTACCACACCCTGTTCAAACCGGTGCGTCTGAAAGCTACTACCACACCCTGTTCAAACCGGTGCGTCTGGCACCTACTACCACACCCTGTTCAAACCGGTGCGTCTGGCACCTACTACCACACCCTGTTCAAACCGGTGCGTCTGGCACCTACTACCACACCCTGTTCAAACCGGTGCGTCTGGCACCTACTACCACACCCTGTTCAAACCGGTGCGTCTGGCACCTACTACCACACCCTGTTCAAACCGGTGCGTCTGGCAGCTACTACCACACCCTGTTCAAACCGGTGCGTCTGGCAGCTACTACCACACCCTGTTCAAACCGGTGCGTCTGGCACCTACTACCACACCCTGTTCAAACCGGTGCGTCTGAAAGCTACTACCACACCCTGTTCAAACCGGTGCGTCTGGCACCTACTACCACACCCTGTTCAAACCGGTGCGTCTGGCACCTACTGCCACACCCTGTTCAAACCGGTGCGTCTGGCACCTACTACCACACCCTGTTCAAACCGGTGCGTCTGGCACCTACTACCACACCCTGTTCAAACCGATGCGTCTGGCACCTACTACCACACCCTGTTCAAACCGGTGCGTCTGGCACCTACTACCACACCCTGTTCAAACCGGTGCGTCTGAAAGCTACTACCACACCCTGTTCAAACCGTGCGTCTGGCACCTACTACCACACCCTGTTCAAACCGGTGCGTCTGGCATCTACTGCCACACCCTGTTCAAACCGGTGCGTCTGGCACCTACTACCACACCCTGTTCAAACCGGTGCGTCTGGCACCTACTACCACACCCTGTTCAAACCGATGCGTCTGGCACCTACTACCACACCCTGTTCAAACCGGTGCGTCTGGCACCTACTACCACACCCTGTTCAAACCGGTGCGTCTGGCACCTACTACCACACCCTGTTCAAACCGGTGCGTCTGGCACCTACTACCACACCCTGTTCAAAGGCACTTCAATATTTTGTCTTGCCCATTCAGAGCACCCGAGTCCAAACATCTTCATAAAAAGCAGACATGCTTAAAAACATGAATGTGGGCTACAATTTCCTAAAACTTGGCATTTTTGTAGTTCTATGTAATTTCATATAAGGTAACCTTGAACTGAAATGGAAGCATTGCTCTGTTCTTTCATCAGTTCTGGACATGTTTGGTCCGAGCCTAGATGCATGCAAATTGGAGCCAACAGGCCTGGTAGCTACCTCCACCTTAGGCTTACAATGCATAAAAAAGGATAAGGATAAGCTCAACATAAACATACATTTCTATGCATATTTCACAACTGACCTCTTGGTCTTATTCTGGACATTATGCTTGGTCTGTCCACCCTGGTCCCCGCTTTTCATCTCCGGAAAGGACAGGTGTGATTTTTCACACTGCGCTCACAATTGTTGGGGGCTCGGTCTTCGACGGTCTAAAGATAATAGAGCTGGAGCTCTCTGGGGAAGGGATTACTGTATGTCCACCTGAAGCAGGCTAGGCTGCCTCCCATCCAGTTGGGAGGTCAATTCTGCTGTGTCTATGTTCATGCACACAGATGTCTACCATTATTATTAAGGAATATTTTACAAAAATAAGTAAATCCACCAAAAACAAGGTGCTCATTCATTATTTTTTTCTGTTAAATAACGCTGTTTCTGGCCTGCAGATGGCACCATGAGGTGAATAGTCCATTTGAAGAGAGCTGCATAGAGAAAAAGCCCCACTGAATATCCAGAGTTAGGCCTATATGTCTGGTATTGGAACTGTGGATCTAACTTCTGTTCCAGGTCATTGCGTTTTAGGAATTGATGGACCATGAACATTGACAATGTAATGTTAATTGATTGCTAGGCTATTAATAGGCTATTGTCTATTAATTAATCAGCTTTTAAGAGCCACTGGCACTTCAAAATGATCTGTGACAACAAATGTGTCACCTCTCATAAGCATGTTAGGACACCTTTTTATTTCATATGCCTTCTTTATACTGTATGAAATCATACTATTCTGCAGAATACAGAATACAGCCAACACTGATGATTTTACTGTATGAAATCATACTATTCTGCAGAATACAGAATACAGCCAACACTGATGATTTTACTGTATGAAATCATACTATTCTGCAGAATACAGAATACAGCCAACACTAATGATTTTACTGTGTGAAATCATACTATTCTGCAGAATACAGAATACAGCCAACACTGATGATTTTACTGTATGAAATCATACTATTCTGCAGAATACAGAATACAGCCAACACTGATGATTTTACTGTATGAAATCATACTATTCTGCAGAATACAGAATACAGCCAACACTGATGATTTTACTGTGTGTTATTACCATATTATGAAATGTTCATTTTGAATGAGATTTCTTAGAAATGTCGAAATCTGTCCTCACACTCTCTTAAATGACAATCTCTGCCTCTCTCTCTCACACACACTATCCCTCTTGCTCTCCCGGTCTCACATGCACGCGCCTCTTTCTCCTCAGCAGCAGCACCACAAACACCACGTCGCCATGGAAACCGCTGAGAGACGTCGAGAGTGAAAGATGGGAAGGGAACGCGAGCTGTGGAGAGAGAGGAGAGCAGAGGAGAGAGGGGAACACAATTAGGACAGCAAGGGAGACATGAAAGGTTAGGGTGTTACCTACCATACAGGGCGGGCGCGTGCTCCCAACCCCCGCACCCCAAAACCCAGCCTTCACCTCTAACCTTCCCCCAATTTCTAATTCACAGCCCCCACCCCAGATTATGTTCCCTTTATGCCCTTCCTTCTTCCCCTTTTCCCTGGCCCCCCATACACACACCTCTCCCCATCTCTGCACTCCATCCCTCTCGTGTTCAGACAGGCAGCTCGCATGGCGGGGATAGAGACGTTCACCGATGGAAGCACTGGTAAATTTTCACCTCCAAAAAAAGATAAAGATTTCATATAAGGGCTCAACTTTGCATAGTGATAACTTACCTTTGCATTCTGCTTCCCATGTATCCCCCTGCCTCTTCCCATCCTCTCTAAACCCTCCACCTTCTTATCAAGTATAGTGCTTTTCTGTTTTAAATTCACAACCAGAAATACTTTAGTCAAATTTTGAGGCCAACTTGCCTGTGTCATAGATAGGTAGAGAGAGAAGGAGATGGACAGAGACATTACGGCCTTTAATGATTTCTTGCGCGGGCAGGGATTTTCTTTTTATTGATTAGAACATAAATAAATTAATGTGGGCAACCCTTTCCCTCTGTCCCTCTCATACCCCCGCTCTCTTTCTCTCGGTGGGTGAATGGCGCTGTCATTCACCTGCTCTGCATGCTGTATTTCTGGTTGTGAATCGCGCGAATATTTGATTTGGAATATGAGTTCGCTCTACATTATGTATGCAGGTGCATCATGCGTCAGTCTGCGCTTGCATTCGTTGAATGGGAACATTTCACACAGAATGTTTCCTCTTATCGTTTATTGATATGATATGCTATGTGTTATGATTATAACGTCGTATGTCTATTTACATAGCAAGAGTACATGACTGGGGTTTGCGATGAGTCATTTGATTCAGATGTCTAGCCGGAACATCTGAAAGTCGTTTTTTTAAATAGGCTACAACCCGAATTCAGTGGAATCCCTTGATGCCGCTATGAACCTTTTGTTGTTTAATGTTTAATTGTGTATAGTCTGCAAATATCTGCCATGAGAGAAAAGCCTATATGTTCACCCACTCAGTGGACACGAATAGGCTATTATTTGCCCTTGACTGTGACAGTATAAAGACTATGTGTATTTAGTGTTATTGGGTGGGATTGTTAATCAATTTGGTCGATATTTGTTCGGCAGCTTGCCCGATCGCCGCAGATAATAGGCTATCTTCCACAATAACACGGCCCCTACACGGCCAGTAGGAGTGTTAGTGCCGTTGTAGGGCAGATAGACCGCAGAAGGGAAATCGATGGACAGAGTGAGTTAATTATGAAAAAATCAATTAAGAGGAGGGGATTGGGCCTCTATAAAGCCGAGCACTGAGACAGAGCACCCGCAGAGGAGGAGAGCTGGGGACGGGCGGACACACTCAGCCTGCAGGGCTGGCGGAGGTTCATCCTCTGTCCGTCCGGTTCTGCTCTTCCATCTCGCTCCTGACTCAAGCAAACTGAGCGTTCCATGTGATGTCATTGAACAAAGGCAATGTGATCTTATCTCTTTTAACCAAAATCTATTCATGAAATACTGTGTTGAAATGATGATTGTCACCTAGGCTAGCTGTGTTTTGTGTTTTTATGTAATGTAATGTAATATTAAGGATTGCATCAACTTGGGAATCTATTGCTATTTGAAACACATTCTTCTCACACATAACAGCAACTGGGCAGCAGTGTGTGCCTCCAACACACACCACACCTCTGCTGCCCAGTTGCTATGTGTGTGCGTGTATGTGCAAGTGTCCATATATTACTGGTGTTGGGCGGCTAACATTCGGAGACCCTGTTGCCATGTAGAGGTCATTATGTGGCTCCACGTGCAGTGGTTGATTCAAGGACCACGCGCGGTGTAAATAGAGGGACCAAGAACTTGGAGCGACAGACAGACAGGCACGAGAAGAAAAGGCACAGGAAGACACGATACACAAAATATGCCCCCGATGACATGATACACGAAAAATGCCCCCGGCATTGGTCAGATATAGATGTTTCAGACAGGGTTTGAGATCATTAGAATAGGCCTCATTGTCAAGCACGCATCCACACGTTTAATCAGATATTGGGTGATAGTTTCTTAGCTGGACAATAATGTTTAAATATGAACGATCTTGCTTCTATGGGCTATATTTCGGTAAAATCCACACAACACACAGGTGTACAGTCCAGTGTAGGCTATTTTAATATTATGGGCTTACATCTCATATTGCCTACACAGGCCTCCAATATTATCTAATAATGTGGTTTAAAATATATAGAATGTTCGCGCGTAGTGCCGTGCGTATTAGTTATTTGGTAAAAATTGAGAAAGAATTGTGTGCAGCTAAAATATTCCAATGTGATGTAATACATTCCACATTAAGTAGGCCTATACTGTATAGCTCTCACATTTTTTACATCTCAGAGTCGTGATGATGATGAGTTTTAACAGTATTCAGTCAGCCTGCGGAAACATAGGCTATTTATTCAATAAGCATATGAAGCAAGTCCGGTTAGCGTTATTCCCCAATCTCTTTCAAGTTCGGTAAAGGGAAAGCCCACTCTGCTCTGTTCTTAATCCAGTCAATTGACTAACGATGATAATTCGAGGGTTGGTTGTTTGATTAGGCTATACATCTCTCTTTAACTAGTATGAATACAATATGTAAAGTTTAAACATCAAGTGAAAAACGGTGGTGTGTGTGTGTGTGTGTGTGTGTGTGTGTGTGTGTGTGTGTGTGTGTGTGTGTGTGTGTGTGTGTGTGTGTGTGTGTGTGTGTGTTAAAGCACTTAAATATGTGCAACGGAATGCAAATAAACACGATTAGCTGAATATGGTTGTGTAATAGCATATTCATATTTGCATTTAAAATTATATTCATATTTGCATTAAAAAAACGAAAGGAAAGTCTTACAATTGCACTACCCTATAATAATAATAATAATAATAATAATATTTTAATGTAGAATGTAATGCTCTTAATACGATATGCCTGTTTGAACGCAAATGAGAGATAAGACAAGGAAAGTAATATGAACGTAATATAGTTTCAAGAACTCCCAGAATTTTCAGAATGTTCATATTATTGTGGTTTTAGGAAAGTCATAGGAACAAAGTAGGCCTCTCTAAAATGACGACCTAACCCTTAACCAGAGAACGTTAGGATTTCCTCATCATGCTTTTATAACAGGCTGTATTTCCTAATGCAGACATGTAAAATGCCCATGTATCAGTGAATATGGAACGATATTGCGTTTGAAAAAGCCCTCCTTTTCGCTGGAAAACGAAATGTTCTTTATAGCTTGTCTTCAAATGCTTAGGCAATGTGATTCAATTCCCTGATTCCAACCACAGTAGGGATGTTCTGAGTTTCAGTGTTTTTATGCCTATATCTGGAATATTTAAAAACCATTGAAACAAGGCTTTAACGATGTTATTTCTGTCAAGTGAAAGATATATATTCCTTAGCATTAGCTATGTAGGCCTATATTCATTTTGTATATTTATATGTATTTCTTCTTGTGCACTGGGCTACATTACGTTTAATTCTGCTTATTCATTTGCGTTTTGTAACTTTGACACTATCTGCAAGGTGTTTTGCACCATGTGTTTGTTGGTGTGCGGTCTTTCGCACGCGTTCAAAAACATTGGACTTCTCTTAAAAAAGCATATATATTTGAAATGCTTTCATTTTATATTGCCCACTTGCAAATTCATGGGGACATTTACACAGGCTGTACTAATTTATTGTTGCTCGAATATCAAGATATACACCATGCATAACGGGACAAAGTTGAACCACTTTGCAATGAAACTTGCATATAAAATGTAAAAAAAACATTCAAGAAGGAGTATCAGAGAGTCTTCATGCTCTTAGTCAATCGATCTAAACATAGTTTTAAATTAAACACAAACTCCATATACCTCAAATATTCACTCAAATGTGTTGATACGTCGTTTACAATAGATGCTATCGGACCAAATGTCTTTGAACTTGAACTAATGATCAGAATTAAATAAACTACGATATTATAATTACAATAACCAAAAACTGTGTAGCCTACAAGTCTACTTCGCTATACATCCCATACGACATTAAATATTCAATCAAACTGATGTGAAACAAGCTGTTGTTAATCTATTTTCCTTGTCCTGTTCTTTTGTAAATATGTTCTCTAGGCTTACTGTCTGTCAGAGAATGCTTCGGCTACCTATCCAAGTATAGGGTAAACGTAGCCTGTTGTGTTAGAGGTTACACATGTTTTTAAAACGGTCTTTCAATTGTATAGTCATAAGTTATTTTTGATGTTGCTAAACGAAACCCTAAATGTATCTAAAATGGTGGTTATGGTTGGTGAGTAGCCTAAAAGGATTGGGCTATGCAATGTGCCTACTATCTGAAACCAAGTCCTAAATCGTTTCTTGGGACCTTGTTAGAGCTCAGTTGGCAGGTGTACTTCACAAATACTCACAATTTTCAGTGTCTCAACTTTACAAGTCATAGGCTAAGATACCTTATAAAACGAGGATACATTGTCTATAGATTTTTCGTTATAGTTCCAATCATTGTCAGCACCACAGGCCGTTTAAAATGAATCCATTTTCTGCGCACGATTCTCCCCCCAAATGGTGTTGGGTCTCTCCGCGGCCCGGAGCACAATGCAGTAATGACCCGCGGGTCAAAGGCCGCTTGGCCAGTCCCTCAATTAAAGCGGAAAAATTGCAATTGCACGTTGCTGCCTTTCTGCGACAAGAAGGGACCGTATTTCGGGATACGTGCCATTTTGCTATACGTTTTTTTCCACCATACTTCTCCACATTGTTCGACTTAAACATGCAATATAACATGGGTTAAATCAATTCGTTTTGTTGGATTGTATTTAACATATAGAGCCCATATTTTACAATAAAGTAATTTAGCAATATAAAATGTCTGCAGTAGGCCTATTTAGAGAGGCATATATATATATTTTAGAAGTTGTAGGCTATGCCTTTATAAAAGCTGCTACATACCCTAGTCAGTAGGCTATCGTTGTTTATAGTCGGAAATATTTTTCGGGAAATATTAAATAGGGAAAGTGGATGAATGAATGACAGTGGAAATATTAAATAGGGAAAGTGGATGAATGAATGACAGTGGAAATATTACGCACATGTTTGGGGGGAATGTAAGCTATATGCCTATTGTAATATATGCTAATGTATGCTCGTGGAGCTTTTGTTTTTGTGATAATTTGATGCTGCGGTTGTTTAAGATATTGCTTGTTATTTTTCTACTCCACACCACATGATAGAAATGTCATTGCTCGATCGATTGGCTTGATTGGCTTGATAAATCCTTGTAATCACCCGAAATGTTCACATTGGCAAAAGCGTTGACTTTCTTGCCAAACGAGCTTTATCTACCAATAGGTTTTCAGTAAGTGACAGGAAAGAAGTGATAAATTGATCAACAATGACCACAATGAAAAGGCTCTTGTGAGGACACACATGCCCTTTCTGTGAGTGTGTCTGTGGTCTGTGTGTGGTTAGAATATGATCAAGCCTGGGGTCAGAGTTCAGGATCATCCCAGACAGACAGGACCCTGGAAGACAGAGTGACCTCTGCATTTAAACTGGGGTGGGGGAGGAGAGAGAGGACAACCGGGAAGGAGAGATGGACAGGGGAAGGAAAGAGGAGGAGAGAGGGGAAGAAGGAGTGAGTTAGGGACTGAAAGGTGGCGAGGCGAGAGAGGGAGGAAGAAGCGAGATGGGGAGTTGAAGGGGAGAGGTGAGAGATAGAAACAGATAGAGAGACAGACAGATCCACCCACAGGGATGATCATTGAATATAACTTGGTTTGTCCATGTATGTTCCAGTAGCGGTCTGGTCTGGATGTGGTCCCTCCTGCTCCTGCTGCTAGATGCAGTGAATTAACACCTGACCCTGGATTCTGACCCCACTCCCCTTCCCACTGCTACCCCCAGCAGCAGCAGAAAATGTGTGTTATCTAGCATGGACACACACACACACACACACACACACACACACACACACACACACACACACACACACACACACACACACACACACACACACACACACACACACACACACACACACACACACACACACACACACACACACACACACACACACACACAGTGTAGTGAATTATATAGTGAAAATATGAGGAAGTGGATTGAGAAGATGTTCTCTTTACACATAACCTCGATCCTGCCTTCTTATCCCACAGTCACAACCCCCTGATCCTGCCTTCTAATCCCACAGTCACAAACCCCTGATCCTGCCTTCTTATCCCACAGTCACAACCCCCTGATCCTGCCTTCTAATCCCACAGTCACAAACCCCTGATCCTGCCTTCTTATCCCACAGTCACAACCCCCTGATCCTGCCTTCTTATCCCACAGTCACAACCCCCTGATCTTGCCTTCTTATCCCACAGTCACAACCCCCTGATCCTGCCTTCTTATCCCACAGTCACAACCCCCTGATCCTGCCTTCTAATCCCACAGTCACAACCCCCTGATCCTGCCTTCTCATCCCACAGTCACAACCGCCAGATTCTGTCTTCTAATCCCACAGTCACAACCCCCTGATCCTGCCTTCTCATCCCACAGTCACAACCCCCTGATCCTGCCTTCTCATCCCACAGTCACAACCCCCTGATCCTGCCTTCTCATCCCACAGTCACAACCCCCTGATCCTGCCCTACTAATCCCACAGTCACAACCCCCTGATCCTGCCTTCTAATCCCACAGTCACAACCCCCTGATCCTGCCCTACTAATCCCACAGTCACAACCCCCTGATCCTGCCTTCTTATCCCACAGTCACAACCCCCTGATCCTGCCTTCTCATCCCACAGTCACAACCCCCTGATCCTGCCTTCTCATCCCACAGTCACAACCCCCTGATCCTGCCTTCTCATCCCACAGTCACAACCGCCAGATTCTGTCTTCTAATCCCACAGTCACAACCCCCTGATCTTGCCTTCTTATCCCACAGTCACAACCCCCTGATCCTGCCTTCTCATCCCACAGTCACAACCCCCTGATCCTGCCTTCTTATCCCACAGTCACAACCCCCTGATCCTGCCTTCTCATCCCACAGTCACAACCCCCTGATCCTGCCTTCTTATCCCACAGTCACAACCCCCTGATCCTGCCTTCTCATCCCACAGTCACAACCCCCTGATCCTGCCTTCTCATCCCACAGTCACAACCCCCTGATCCTGCCTTCTCATCCCACAGTCACAACCCCCTGATTCTGCCTTCTCATCCCACAGTCACAACCCCCTGATCCTGCCTTCTTATCCCACAGTCACAACCCCCTGATCCTGCCTTCTCATCCCACAGTCACAACCCCCTGATCCTGCCTTCTCATCCCACAGTCACAACCCCCTGATCCTGCCTTCTCATCCCACAGTCACAACCGCCAGATTCTGCCTTCTAATCCCACAGTCACAACCGCCAGATTCTGTCTTCTAATCCCACGGTCACAATCCTGAGAGATCTCAGTGTCACTGCCTTAGACCATAATGACCATGAAATAATAGTCTTATCTCCACGCAACTCCACCAAGTCCCATCCCTTGCTCAAGCCCTGGGTTCAACATGCCCTTGCTCCAACCCCAGCCCCAGTCCAGTCTCCTAACCTCATTGTCTTCTGCTGGATGGATGGTTACCCTGTGTGAGAAACGGTCCAATGGTCCCTCGGTCATTACAAAGTACAGTACCGGCCTCTGACCTGTGAGTGGCAGTAGAGAGCAGGTGGTCTGGCTCGTTTAGGTTTCCTAACGATCTTCCCAGTTAGACATAGAAGGGAGTAAAGAGGTAGGGAGCAGTGCAGAGGAGATGAAGGAAAATAGATGAAGCAGAAAAATACCTATTTTTATCCCTGCCCTCTCTGTCAAAGCTCTTTGTCTGTCTCTTCCTTCACTCCTCCTCTCACTTTGTCCTTCTCTCTCCCACTCCCCTAATCCTCGTCCTTTTCCACGCACTTGTTCCTTAATCCCAAATATATCTCTCTCACCACCCCTCTCTCAATTGTTCTGATTCTGCCTCTCTCTACTCCTCCTCTATCACTCCCAAACATGCCACCTCTCAGTATAACCCCTTTTAAACACTTCAGATATAGTGATGCTGATGATTGGATAGTACAAGTACTGCATATATGTTATTATGATGTTTTTTGTGTGGTAGTTGTACTAGTAGTGTAGCAGCAGTTAATGTTGCTGTACTAAACTAATTAGTCCATTTTTTTTTTACATATTTCTTTATTTTTCTTTCTCTCTCTCTTCTACTGTCTACTCCTTTCAGTCTTTAATTTTCTTCTTTGTCATCATCCATCCATACTGTTTTGGTCTCTTCTCATCTGCTGCTTACCTCTCGTATTCTTCTATTTCTCCATGTGTAGTTCATATTACTCTGTTAGGCTGTGACAAATTGCCACCATCACCATTGACTCTGTTGCTGTTTAAGTGAATTAAATCATACCAATTATAACATTTATAAATGATTATAGAGTTTGTTACCACAGTCTGAATCTCATTCTCTTCAGTGCACCTGCTAGGGGAGAGTGTTCTTATCTTGGCCTGGCAATATCGAGCTCACACCCATTTTAGACTCTGCAGCCATTTTGTAGGATGTGTTCCATTCTCTGTGATTTGTCTGCAGTCGTCAGTCTCTCCAGTTGGCCAGTGTTTCTTTCTATTGTGTTTGGATTCTGTTGTGGTACAAAGATACGTAACTATTGATATTACAGTCTTCTTACCTTTATATCATCAATTGTGTGAACATAAGAGATGTATCATTGGGATTAAATATCTATACTCTTCTAAATGGCCACTTCAAAAGGGTTAGGGTTATGGTTATGGTTAGGGTTAGGGTTATGGTTATGGTTATGGTTATGGTTATGGTTAGGGTTATGGTTAGGGTTAGGTTTAGGGTTATGGTTAGGGTTATGGTTAGGGTTAGGGTTAGGGTTAGGGTTAGGGTTATGGTTAGGGTTATGGTTAGGGTTAGGGTTAGGGTTAGGGTTAGGTTTAGGGTTAGGGTTATGGTTAGGGTTAGGGTTAGTGCCAATACACTGTATTTAAACATATACCTCAGCTCTTTTTAAATTGTATTCGGTTAGGGTTAGGGTTATGGTTAGGGTTAGGGTTAGGGTTAGGGTTAGTGCCAATACACTGTATTTAAACATATACCTCAGCTCTTTTTAAATTGTATTCGGTTAGGGTTAGGGTTAGGGTTATGGTTATTAGGGTTAGGTTAGGGTTAGGTTAGGGTTAGGGTTAGGGTTATGGTTAGGGTTAGGGTTAGGGTTATGGTTAGGGTTAGGGTTAGGGTTATTAGGTTAGGGTTAGGTTAGGGGTTAGGGTTATGGTTAGGGTTAGGGTTAGGGTTAGGGTTAGGGTTAGGGTTAGGGTTATGGTTAGGGTTAGGGTTAGGTTAGGGTTAGGGGTTAGGGTTATGGTTAGGTTAGGGTTATGGTTAGGGTTAGGGTTATGGTTAGGGTTAGGGTTAGGGTTAGGGTTATGGTTAGGTTAGGGTTATGGTTAGGGTTAGGGTTATGGTTAGGTTAGGGTTATGGTTAGGTTAGGGTTAGGGTTAGGGTTAGGGTTATGGTTAGGGTTAGGGTTATGGTTAGGGTTAGGGTTAGGGTTATGGTTAGGGTTAGGGTTATGGTTAGGGTTAGGGTTATGGTTAGGGTTAGGGTTAGGGTTATGGTTAGGGTTAGGGTTAGGGTTAGGGTTAGGGTTAGTGCCAATACACTGTATTTAAACACATACCTCAGGTCTTTTTAAATTGATTCGGTGGGATCCGTGGCTCTGTCAGTCTGTTATCATATCAAATGGAATGTTGTTTTTAAAACCTGTCAGTGGTTTCAATAGTGCAGCATTTCATTGTGTAAAGCAAAGCAATGAAAGACTTGAGACGAAAGAGCTTCGGAGAAAGACGCTTATAAGGGGAAAATATCTCTGAGAGGGATGAGAGAGCCAAATACTGAGTCTGGATCATTTCCCCATATCCTCCTACTTTGTATGGTGCAGATACTGGACCTAATGTGAGACATTTGGATTCCGTTTCCTTATAATGGCAACATGTGTCTGTCAGACTGAAATAGGTCTCTTATACGGAACCAATACATCCAGACTACTCTACCCTTCCTCTCAGTAGGCCCTTTTTCCATCTCTCTCTTTCTCTCCATTTCTCTGCCTCCCCACCATTTCTCCCTCTCTCCCCTGCCTGTCTCCTTTCTCTCTCTCTCCTTCTTCCCTTTCCCCTGACGTCTCCTTCCCCATCATAGCCATGGCAGCGGAGAGGGAAGGGTTATGATTAGGCTGTAAAGCAGAATCATGTTTGTTATGCCCTAGCTGCATGCTGTCCATGATGGACCTATGCTGGATAGACAACACCATGGAAGTATATCTGACTGGAAAATAAATCCAGTTCAATTCATACGCCTCTCACTTTCATTTTCCCTGTGTGTTAAATGTGTGAAAAGGGATTGGTGAAAAGGATGTCGGAAAGAAAGAGAGAGAAAGTTCTGTTGGCTGCTTTGGCTGAGCTGTCACAGAGCAATGTGTATGGATGATTATCAAATTCCAAACACATTCACGGATCCTATTGCGTTTTGGAGATATCATGTTTTAATATGATTTATGTATGTCTTTATCATGAATATCAATATGATTTGACGGATCTGTAGAAAATCTATTTCCAAACATGCATGAATCCTACTTAGCTTTGAAGATATGACTTGTATGATGCACATCATGCAGTACATTGGAACTAATTAATAAATGAACCCTGTTTATCTGGAGATGGCCAGCCCTTTGAATACCATGTATATGAATATGATTGAGCTTTTTTAATTTAATGCTGATTAATATTGAGCGTTTTAAATATCATGTATATGAGTTTGATTTTGGGCTGTGCTGTTAGATGTAGCCTGTAACTGTCTGTCAGAGCGATCCCACTGATGTACTGCGGCTAGCTGCTGTGTTTGTTGTAACTCTTCCTGTTCTCAGCCTTTCATTTTTTACACAAGGGGAAAATGAGGAAGAGAACAAAAGCAACATATGAACACTAAAACATGAGAGAGAGAGAGAGAGAGAGAGGGAGAGAGAGAGAGAGAGAGAGGGAGAGAGAGAGAGAGGGAGAGAGAGAGAGGAGATAGAGATAGAGAGGGATAGAGAGAGAGAGAGAGAGAGAGAGAGAGAGAGAGAGAGAGAGAGAGAGAGAGAGAGAGAGAGAGAGGGAGAGAGAGAGAGAGAGAGAGAGAGAGAGAGAGAGAGAGAGAGAGAGAGAGAGAGAGAGAGGAGATAGAGATAGAGAGGGATAGAGAGAGAGAGAGATAGAGAGAGAGTAGATAGATAGAGAGATAGAGAGAGAGAGGAGAGAGAGAGAGAGAGAGAGAGGAGATAGAGATAGAGAGGGATAGAGAGAGAGAGAGAGGAGAGAGAGAGAGAGAGAGAGGAGATAGAGAGGGATAGAGAGAGAGAGAGAGGAGATAGAGAGAGAGAAAGAGAGAGGAGATAGAGATAGAGAGGGATAGAGAGAGAGAGAGGGAGAGAGAGAGGAGAGAGAGAGAGGAGATAGAGAGAGAGAGAGAGGAGATGGAGAGAGAGAGAGAGAGAGAGAGAGAGAGAGAGAGAGAGAGAGAGAGAGAGAGAGAGAGAGAGACAGACAGACAGACAGACAGACAGACAGACAGACAGAGGAAGGAGAGGGAGGAGAGGGAGGAGAGGAAGAGGAACAGAGGAAGGGGAGGCAATCTATAGAAACAACAGGGCTTTCAAAAGTAAAGGATGAAAGCTAGTCCGACTTTTTGACAAATGATCCTTGTGTGGTGCAGCCCTAAAGAGACAGGTAGTGGTACATAATGTTTTGCTACTTGAGAAGACTGTGGCTAGTTTTGGCTGAAGATGGAATAACACAGTAGTAACAAATTTGAAACATGCTATTTTTCCAGTTTTGCAGAGCAATTTGTATGTCATGACCATCATTTCTATCAGTTTGATTAAAATATAGGTCAATGTGGTATGATGGTCAATGACAATTACATAATTATTGTCTAAATAATTATTTCAATGGTAAAAGTAGTCTATGTGAATTACCATTTATAGAGTTACTACCATAGAAATATAACCCATGGATATCTATTTATGAGAAGAAATTTACAGTCCACTCTCACTAATGCAGACCAGTGCACCAATCGGAGACACCTGCATTTGAGTGAAACTGCCATCTACTCACAGCCATTTTGAGTCCCTTTTCTGACCCCTCTCTGACCCTGCGGTCTAGCTCCAGAGGTAACATCCATGCTATCCTGTTTCTGACTAGAGAGACAATGAGGACAGCTGTGTGTGTGTGTGTGTGTGTGTGGGGGGGGGGTGTAAACACCAAACTCTTCCAGTTGAGCCACATGGGACCTGTATTAAAGATGCACTCCAGCTATTTTGGAACTTTTCTTGTTGAAAAACAATATATCACGTGTAAATACAGAAATGTACACTCACCTCGGGGTGAAAAATAGTGTTGAGCTAAGAAAGTGGTAACTTTATGGATTAGGCCATTCGAGGAGCTTGTCTGATGAAGCCCTCTGATGTCATCAGCCTCCCCCTTTCTTGAGGAATAATAGAGGCGCAATAGAGAACAAGAGAGTAAAGCCCCCCCCCCCACTTGTACCATGTCATCACTTACCTGGACCACCTATTGAGATGTGCCTTTTGTTAATAAGAAGATCAGGTGTTAAATGAGATGAAAAGGAGACTGGAGGGACACTTTAAACTAAACGGTAGTATGAAGTTCTCTTACAGGGAGTCAGAGTCTGACAGAAGGTCAATCTGTGGTGGAATGCCTGTGTCAGTGTTGGCGCATCTGTGTATTTTCAACTGGTGTCTCCTGGCGTATCAATAGGTTAATAGCCGTGGTGTCAGTTTCACAGACTGCCTGATTAGTTGTGTGCTCACTAATCTAGACCCAGCCTGGGAACTATTGGCTTTCCTATTGATTTTAGCACGGTGAGCAGCCACAAGATAGAGGGAGGCCAGCTCTATTGATTGACCCCAAATTACCCCCCATCAACGTCTCCTCGCTCAATTCCTGCCTCCTTATTGGATGTCTGGTCTGAAAAACACTCAATCTGATTGGATGGTTCAGTGAGGTAGAGTTTCTTGGTTGGATCTTCCAGATTTGTAAAGAGTTGGTTGTTTTTAGAGGTGAGTCAGGTGTTGTTGGTGGATCTTGTCATGGGGTTCAGTGTGTTGTTGGTGGATCTTGTCATGGGGTTCAGTGTGTTGTTGGTAGATCTTGTCATGGGGTTCAGTGTGTTGTTGGTAGATCTTGTCATGGGGTTCAGTGTGTTGTTGGTGGATCTTGTCATGGGGTTCAGTGTGTTGTTGGTGGATCTTGTCATGGGGTTCAGTGTGTTGTTGGTGGATCTTGTCATGGGGTTCAGTGTGTTGTTGGTGGATCTTGTCATGGGGTTCAGTGTGTTGTTGGTAGATCTTGTCATGGGGTTCAGTGTGTTGTTGGTGGATCTTGTCATGGGGTTCAGTGTGTTGTTGGTGGATCTTGTCATGGGGTTCAGTGTGTTGTTGGTAGATCTTGTCATGGGGTTCAGTGTGTTGTTGGTGGATCTTGTCATGGGGTTCAGTGTGTTGTTGGTGGATCTTGTCATGGGGTTCAGTGTGTTGTTGGTGGATCTTGTCATGGGGTTCAGTGTGTTGTTGGTAGATCTTGTCATGGGGTTCAGTGTGTTGTTGGTGGATCTTGTCATGGGGTTCAGTGTGTTGTTGGTGGATCTTGTCATGGGGTTCAGTGTGTTGTTGGTAGATCTTGTCATGGGGTTCAGTGTGTTGTTGGTGGATCTTGTCATGGGGTTCAGTGTGTTGTTGGTGGATCTTGTCATGGGGTTCAGTGTGTTGTTGGTGGATCTTGTCATGGGGTTCAGTGTGTTGTTGGTGGATCTTGTCATGGGGTTCAGTGTGTTGTTGGTGGATCTTGTCATGGGGTTCAGTGTGTTGTTGGTGGATCTTGTCATGGGGTTCAGTGTGTTGTTGGTAGATCTTGTCATGGGGTTCAGTGTGTTGTTGGTGGATCTTGTCATGGGGTTCAGTGTGTTGTTGGTGGATCTTGTCATGGGGTTCAGTGTGTTGTTGGTAGATCTTGTCATGGGGTTCAGTGTGTTGTTGGTGGATCTTGTCATGGGGTTCAGTGTGTTGTTGGTGGATCTTGTCATGGGGTTCAGTGTGTTGTTGGTGGATCTTGTCATGGGGTTCAGTGTGTTGTTGGTGGATCTTGTCATGGGGTTCAGTGTGTTGTTGGTAGATCTTGTCATGGGGTTCAGTGTGTTGTTGGTAGATCTTGTCATGGGGTTCAGTGTGTTGTTGGTGGATCTTGTCATGGGGTTCAGTGTGTTGTTGGTGGATCTTGTCATGGGGTTCAGTGTGTTGTTGGTGGATCTTGTCATGGGGTTCAGTGTGTTGTTGGTGGATCTTGTCATGGGGTTCAGTGTGTTGTTGGTAGATCTTGTCATGGGGTTCAGTGTGTTGTTGGTGGATCTTGTCATGGGGTTCAGTGTGTTGTTGGTGGATCTTGTCATGGGGTTCAGTGTGTTGTTGGTAGATCTTGTCATGGGGTTCAGTGTGTTGTTGGTGGATCTTGTCATGGGGTTCAGTGTGTTGTTGGTGGATCTTGTCATGGGGTTCAGTGTGTTGTTGGTGGATCTTGTCATGGGGTTCAGTGTGTTGTTGGTGGATCTTGTCATGGGGTTCAGTGTGTTGTTGGTGGATCTTGTCATGGGGTTCAGTGTGTTGTTGGTGGATCTTGTCATGGGGTTCAGTGTGTTGTTGGTAGATCTTGTCATGGGGTTCAGTGTGTTGTTGGTGGATCTTGTCATGGGGTTCAGTGTGTTGTTGGTGGATCTTGTCATGGGGTTCAGTGTGTTGTTGGTAGATCTTGTCATGGGGTTCAGTGTGTTGTTGGTGGATCTTGTCATGGGGTTCAGTGTGTTGTTGGTGGATCTTGTCATGGGGTTCAGTGTGTTGTTGGTGGATCTTGTCATGGGGTTCAGTGTGTTGTTGGTGGATCTTGTCATGGGGTTCAGTGTGTTGTTGGTGGATCTTGTCATGGGGTTCAGTGTGTTGTTGGTAGATCTTGTCATGGGGTTCAGTGTGTTGTTGGTGGATCTTGTCATGGGGTTCAGTGTGTTGTTGGTGGATCTTGTCATGGGGTTCAGTGTGTTGTTGGTGGATCTTGTCATGGGGTTCAGTGTGTTGTTGGTGGATCTTGTCATGGGGTTCAGTGTGTTGTTGGTGGATCTTGTCATGGGGTTCAGTGTGTTGTTGGTGGATCTTGTCATGGGGTTCAGTGTGTTGTTGGTGGATCTTGTCATGGGGTTCAGTGTGTTGTTGGTGGATCTTGTCATGGGGTTCAGTGTGTTGTTGGTGGATCTTCTCATGGGGTTCAGTGTGTTGTTGGTGGATCTTGTCATGGGGTTCAGTGTGTTGTTGGTGGATCTTGTCATGGGGTTCAGTGTGTTGTTGTGTTGGATCAAAGACAGTGGGAATATCTGGATTTTTCTGTATGTCAGAATCCAACCAGTCGTGTGTGTTGTTGCCTTCCTCCACTCTGACTGTATTTGATGACTTGGGGGATCAGGTTGTGATCTGATTTAGGAATCAAACCATTTGATAAGAGAATGATCTCATTGATGACACTGTGGAGCACTGTGCTTGGTTCTGACTACACCACAGTTGTGGGTTTGTGTCTGACATTGACCACTAGGCTACCTAGGCAGGGTAGCCAAGTGGTTAGAGCGTTGGACTAGTAACCGAAATGTTGCAAGTTCAAATCCCCGAGCTGACAAGGTACAAATCTGTCGTTCTGCCCCTGAACAGGCAGTTAACCCACTGTTCCTAGGCCATCATTGAAAATAAGAATTTGTTCTTAACTGACTTGCCTAGTAAAATAAAATACAGTAATTTGGATAAAAGCATCAGCTTTTATGATCATATTTTTATTGTTTGGTTTCCTCTAGAATTACACTAGAATTAGAAAAAGCCAAGAAGATACATTTAACATGAATTCATGGTCAAAGACTGATACTTGATGCATGCCAGAACCCAGTTGTCTTTAGTGTGACCACCTCATCTGTTCCCTGTTGACTTCTGTTTATTTCCATTCCCATCCCTCACTCCTCCCAGCCTCGCTCCACCCATCCCTCATTCCTCCCAGCCTCGCTCCACCCATCCCTCATTCCTCCCAGCCTCGCTCCACCCATCCCTCACTCCTCCCAGCCTCGCTCCACCCATCCCTCATTCCTCCCAGCCTCGCTCCACCCATCCCTCACTCCTCCCAGCCTCGCTCCACCCATCCCTCATTCCTCCCAGCCTCGCTCCACCCATCCCTCATTCCTCCCAGTCTCGCTCCACCCATCCCTCACTCCTCCCAGCCTCGCTCCACCCATCCCTCATTCCTCCCAGTCTCGCTCCACCCATCCCTCATTCCTCCCAGTCTCGCTCCACCCATCCCTCACTCCTCCCAGCCTCGCTCCACCCATCCCTCACTCCTCCCAGCCTCGCTCCACCCATCCCTCACTCCTCCCAGCCTCGCTCCACCCATCCCTCATTCCTCCCAGTCTCGCTCCACCCATCCCTCATTCCTCCCAGTCTCGCTCCACCCATCCCTCACTCCTCCCAGCCTCGCTCCACCCATCCCTCACTCCTCCCAGCCTCGCTCCACCCATCCCTCACTCCTCCCAGCCTCGCTCCACCCATCCCTCATTCCTCCCAGCCTCGCTCCACCCATCCCTCATTCCTCCCAGTCTCGCTCCACCCATCCCTCATTCCTCCCAGTCTCGCTCCACCCATCCCTCACTCCTCCCAGCCTCGCTCCACCCATCCCTCACTCCTCCCAGCCTCGCTCCACCCATCCCTCACTCCTCCCAGTCTCGCTCCACCCATCCCTCATTCCTCCCAGTCTCGCTCCACCCATCCCACTCTCCTCTCTTCCCCCAGACTAAGCTTGGGGCTCTCCCTCCTGATCCTTTCCTTCCCATCTATCACTTCATCTCATCCCTCTCTTCTCCCCATCCCTCTCTTCCTGCCTCTGATATCCCCCTCCCTCTCTTCCCTCCATCCCTCTCTTCCTGCCTCTGATATCCCCTCCCTCTCTTCCCTCCATCCCTCTCTTCCCTCCATCCATCTCTTCCCTCCATCCCTCTCTTCCCTCTATACCTCTCTTCCTGCTTCTGATATCCCCATCCCTCTCTTCCTTCCATCCATCTCTTCCCTCCATCCCTCTCTTCCCTCTATACCTCTCTTCCTGCTTCTGATATCCCCATCCCTCTCTTCCTTCCATCCATCTCTTCCCTCCATCCATCTCTTCCCTCCATCCCTCTCTTCCTGCCTCTGATATCCCCTCCCTCTCTTCCCTCCATCCCTCTCTTCCCTCCATCCATCTCTTCCCTCCATCCATCTCTTCCCTCCATCCCTCTCTTCCTGCCTCTGATATCCCCCTCCCTCTCTTCCCTCCATCCCTCTCTTCCTGCCTCTGATATCCCCATCCCTCTCTTCCCTCCATCCCTCTCTTTCTGCCTCTGATATCCCCCTCCCTCTCTTCCCTCCATCCATCCCTCTCCTCCTGCCTCTGATATCCCCTCCCTCTCTTCCCTCATCCCTCTCTTCCTGCCTCTGATATCCCCCTCCCTCCATCCCTCTCTTCCTGCCTCTGATATCCCCCTCCCTCTCTTCCCTCCATCCTTCTCTTCCTGCCTCTGATATCCCCATCCCTCTCTTCCCTCCATCCATCTCTTCCCTCCATCGCTCTCTTCCTGCCTCTGATATCCCCTCCCTCTCTTCCCTCCATCCCTCTCTTCCCTCCATCCATCTCTTCCCTCCATCCATCTCTTCCCTCCATCCCTCTCTTCCTGCCTCTGATATCCCCTCCCTCTCTTCCCTCCATCCCTCTCTTCCCTCCATCCATCTCTTCATCTCATCCCTCTCTTCTCCCCATCCCTCTCTTCCTGCCTCTGATATCCCCTCCCTCTCTTCCCTCCATCCCTCTCTTCCTGCCTCTGATATCCCCCTCCCTCTCTTCCCTCCATCATCCCTCTCTTCCTGCCTCTGATATCCCCTCCCTCTCTTCCCTCCATCCCTCTCTTCCTGCCTCTGATATCCCCCTCCCTCCATCCCTCTCTTCCTGCCTCTGATATCCCCCTCCCTCTCTTCCCTCCATCCCTCTCTTCCTGCCTCTGATATCCCCCTCCCTCCATCCCTCTCTTCCTGCCTCTGATATCCCCCTCCCTCTCTTCCCTCCATCCCTCTCTTCCTGCCTCTGATATCCCCTCCCTCTCTTCCCTCCATCCCTCTCTTCCTGCCTCTGATATCCCCCTCCCTCTCTTCCCTCCATCCATCCCTCTCTTCCTGCCTCTGATATCCCCTTCCTCTCTTCCCTCCATCCTTCTCTTCCTGCCTCTGATATCCCCCTCCCTCCATCCTTCTCTTCCTGCCTCTGATATCCCCCTCCCTCCATCCTTCTCTTCCTGCCTCTGATATCCCCATCCCTCTCTGTCTGCCTCTGATATCCCCATCCCTCTCTTCCTGCCTCTGATATCCCCATCCCTCGCTGTCTGCCTCTGATATCCCCATCCCTCTCTTCCTGCCTCTGATATCCCCATCCCTCTCTTCCTGCCTCTGATATCCCCATCCCTCTCTTCCTGCCTCTGTGTGTAAGCAAGAGAGAGGAGGATGTTAAACATTTTTCTTCCCCCTAATTGTTTTGACTGGGCTGATTGGCATCCCGATTAGTCCCATTGATTTCCTGGCACTAAGTGCATTGATTTTTACATTTCTTATTGATCCCCGCTCTAAATCTCCCACACACTCACACGCACACAGCCTGGCTGCTCGCAGAGGGAACGAGGGAGTGAAGAAGAGAGGAGAGAGGGGAAGAGAGAGAGGGTTAGGGAAACACACTGGCCGGAGACACTACAGTGCATTAAAAGTGAGAGAAACAGAGAGAGAGAATGTGAGGATGAACTGGGAAATGAGAGAGAATGAGAGAGATTCCATTTAACCTAGAGACCGACATTTCATGGGTGGGCACAACTATATGATAGATAGATAGATAGATAGATAGATAGATAGATAGATAGATAGATAGATAGATAGATAGATAGATAGATGGATTATATTACATGGATATTACATGGATATTACATGGATATTACTGTGTCATTGTTAGTGAAGGTGGTGCCACTAATCAGCCGTGTGCGTGTGTCTGCGTGTGTGTGCATGTGTGTGTGTGTCCGCGAGTGTGTGCGTGTGTGTGTGTCTGCGAGTGTGTGTGTGCGTGTGTCTGCATGTGTGTGCATGTGTGTGTGTGTCCGCGAGTGTGTGCGTGTGTGTGTGTCTGCGAGTGTGTGTGTGCGTGTGTCTGCATGTCTGTGTGTGTCTGCGTGTGTGTCTGCGTGTGTGTGCGTGTGCGTGTGTGTGTGTGTGTGCGTCTACGTATGCGTGTGTGTG